>NC_092111.1:27937207-28004707 GCF_045679555.1 Salvelinus alpinus | reverse complement strand
GAGCACTATGTACTGCGATTTGTTTTACCACAGTGCTCAACGCACCTCACCTCCGTTACATCCACAAAACAAAACAATAACAAAGCTGCTGGGACGGACAGTGGCGCTGTTTCCCCTAATACACATTCCATCTTTAATGAGTAACATCAGAGATTAAATGGTGGTTTGTGTCTGCCATCCCATCTCCCCTCTGACATCATCAACCTGGAATCATTAGATCAACAACATTTAGAGGTTGCTAATGAATGAGATTCAAGAGGACTTCTCTTATCCTGCAGTTAGTTATCTTTCTTTCTTTTCGCTCTCTATTTCTCTCTCTCCATCCACCTCTCCCTTCTATCCTCTATTCCTCTCTACCTCTCTCCCTCCCTCTTTCCCTCCCTCTCTCTGTTTGCTACATAGCTCAGCTAATGAAGCTGCCTTCTCCCTCTCTCTATTTAAACACACTGATATTTAGCATCCACACATCCCTGCAGGGCCAGGCAGACACAGACACAGAGACACAGGCATAGACAGAGACACCGAGCATGTTGGGTAGTGAAGGCTCCCTCTCCCATTGATTCAATAAACCTGTCAAACCTTTCAATAAGCATTAAACCGTTAGCGATTCATCATTCATTGTTCATTTCTTCTTGTGGAAAACAGAGAGAGAAGGAGCAAGAGAGAAGAGTGGAGGATTTGCCTTAATCAGTGCTGCAGTATGCTGCATCTGCGTAACACACACACTATGTATACAAAAGTATGTGGACACCCCTTCAAATTAGTGGATTCGTCTATTTGCTGACAGGTGTATAAAAAAGCGCAAACCACCATGCAATCTCCATAGACAAACATTGACAGTAGAATGGCCTTACTGAAGAGCTCAGTGACTTTCAATGTGGAACCAACATAGGAAGCCACCTTTCCAACAAGTCAGTTGGTAAAATGTCTGCCCTGCTAGAGCTGCCCCGGATAACTGTATATATACACAGTTGAAGTCGGAAGGTTACATACACCTTAGCCAAATACATTTAAAACTCAGTTTCACAATTCCTGACATTTAATCCTAGTAAAAATGCCCTGTCTTAGGTCAGTTAGGATCACCACTTTATTTTAAGAATGTGAAATGTCAGAATAACAGTAGAGAAAATTATATATTTCAGCTTTTATTTTTTTCATCACATTCCCAGTGGGTCAGAAGATTACTTACACTCAATTAGTATTTGGTAGCATTGCCTTTAAATTGTTTAACTTGGGTCAATCGTTTCGGGTAGCCTTCCACAAGGTTCCCACAATAAGTTGGGTGTATTTGGCCCATTCCACCTGACAGAGCTTGTCTAACTGAGTCAGGTTTGTAGGCCTCCTTGCTCGCTGTCACGTTCGCTGGAATAATTATCGGACCAAGCTGCAGTGCGATATGGTTTCCACATATTTTAATAATAAAGTGAAACTTAGAACAAAGACAAAAACAAATAAACAATAAACTAACAACGAACCATGACTACAGAGATGCTACGTGCACTAACTCAAAACCATATCCCATCAACACAGGTGGAAAAAGCTACCTAAATGATCCCCAATTATAGACAACGATTACCAGCTGCCTCTAATTGGGAATCATACACAATCACCAACATAGAAAAACAACCCTAGAACCCCACATAGAAATAATAAACTAGACTAACACCCCAGTCTGACCTACTCTACCATAGAAAATAAGGACTCTCTATGGTCAGGACATGACAGTACCCCCCCCCCCCCCCCCCAAAGGTGCGGACTCCGGTCGCAATACCTGAAACCAAAAGGGAGGGTTAGGGAGGGTGTCTAGTGTCGGTGGCGGCTCTGGTGCAGGACGAAGAACCCTCTCATCCCGCCAGCATCGGAGGCGGCTCTGGTGCGGGACGAAGAAACCGCTCATCCCGCGGATCCGCCAGCATCGGGGGCGGCTCTGGTGCGGGACGAAGAACTCGCTCAGCTCGCAGATCCACCATGGACCCAGGCTAAACACTGTGCCTGGACTGGACCTAGATGCCGAGGAAGGCTCCTGCCATGGAGCGGGACTGGAAACCGGCCCTGGCCTGGACATCGGTGCAGAGGAAGACTCCTGCCATGGAGCGGGACTGGACGCCGTGTCTGGACTGGGCATCGGCGCAGAGGAGGGCTCCTGCCATGGAGCTGGACTGGACGCCGTGTTAGGACTGGGCATCTGCACAGGGGAAGGCTACCGCCATGGAGTGGAACTGGACGCTGTGCCTGGACTGGGCACCAACGCAGAAGAAGACTCTGGCCTTGGAGCTGGACTGGACGCCGTGCTCAGACTGGGCATCGGCGCAGGGGAAGGCTCCGGCCATGGAGCTGGAGGTACCGGACCATGGACCGTCTCAGGAGGTTCCGGAATGTGGACCTTCTCAGGAGGTTCCGGAATGTGGACCGTCTCAGGAGGTTCCGGACTGTGGACCGTCTCAGGAGGTTCCGGACTGTGGACCGTCTCAGGAGGTTCCGGACTATGAAACGTCGCCAGAAGCTCTGGACTGGGAAGTGTCGCCGGAAGCTCTGGACTGGGAACCGTCGCCGGAAGCTCTGGACTGGGAACTGTAGCCGGAAGCTCTGGACTGGGAACTGTCACCGGAAGCTCTGGACTGGGAACCGTCGCCGGAAGCTCTGGACTGGGAACCGTCGCCGGAAGCTCTGGACTGGGAACTGTCGCCAGAAGCCTGGTGCATGGGGCCGGCACTGGTGGTACCGGACTGGTGACACGCACCTCAGGGCGAGCGCGAGTAGCAGGCACAGGACGTACCGGACTGGGGAGGAGCACTGGAGGCCTGATGCGTGGGGCCGGCACAGGTGGCACCGGACTGGTGACACACACCTCAGGGCGACTGCGGGGAGCAGGCACAGGACGTACCTGACTGGGAACACGCACTTCAGGGAGAGTGCGAGGAGGAGACCCATGACGTACCGGACTGGAGAGATGCACTTGAGGCCAGAATTGTGGAACCGGCACAGGTTGTACCAGACTGCTAACCGGATTCTCTGGTCGAATGTTGAGCAGAACACACTTGCACAACATCTCTCTCATCTCACTCCCAACTTCGCCATTGCCTCCCTGACAGTCTCTGGCTCCTACCTCTGCTCAGTCGCCAGCTCCATGTCCCCCCCCCAAAAAAAAACTTGGGGTTGTCCTTGGTCTTTCTTTAGCCGTGAACCCTGTCGTCGTCGTTGTCCTCCATTATCTCCTTCCGATGTCCAGAAATCCTTCACCTGGTGAACACGCCGCTTGGTCCTGGTTTGATGGGATATTCTGTCACGTTCACTGGAATAATTATCGGACCAAGCTGCACCGCGATATCGTTTCCACATATTTTAATAATAAAGTGAAACTTAGAACAAAGACAAAAACAAATAACTAACAACGAACCATGACTACAGAAATGCTAAGTGCACTAACTCAAAACCATATCCCATCAACACAGGTGGAAAAAAGCTACCTAAATATGATCCCCAATTAGAGACAACGATTACCAGCTGCCTCTAATTGGGAATCATACACAATCACCAACATAGAAAAACAACCCTAGAACCCCACATAGAAATAATAAACTAGACTAACCCCCCAGTCACGCCCTGACCTACTCTACCATAGAAAATAAGGACTCTCTATGGTCAGGACGTGACACTCGCACACACTTTTTATGTTTTGCCCACAAATTTTCTATAGGATTGAGGTCAGGGCTTTGTGATGGCCACTCCAATACCTTGACTTTGTTGTCCTTAAGCCATTTTGCCACAACTTTGGAAGTATGCTTGGGGTCATTGCGTTACATCTGTTCCTGCTACGCCCTCTGGTGGTAGTCAGGTGTCTCCTTGACCTACAGTTCTTTCCCTGTACTCTCTCTCTCCCTCGCCCTCTCTGTTTAATTGTGTGGTTGGAGACAGGTGTGCTGGAGTCAGACCAGATCCCTACCAGCTGCAACTCATCCATAAATCAAGAACTCTACTTATACCCATTCCTGCCACTTCCACTCTGCCATATCGTAATCTCTGCTCAGTCAGTTATCATTCTAGCTTTTTGTCTATTCTCAAGATCTTGTTGCTCTGCTGTGCTCATTTTCCTGCCTTACAACATTGTTGTCCTCTCCTTGCAGTTACCGCTCTCTGGCTCCTGTTCCACATCTCACCACCAACCACCTTCCTCTGGATATCACTCACCACCATTACCTTGGAAATCCCTCAGGACCTGTTCCCCTACTCTACTCAGCCAACTCCAACCTCACTCTACACTCCTGGTTGTTGCAACTCATCTGAGCAACCCCGGTTCTGCACTCCCCATTTCTCTGTGTTCATTAAACATTTTTGTACATTCATCCCGGCTCCCTCTTCTGAGTCCGCTCTTGGGTTCCCCTCCTTCGCTCATCGTAACACATTTGGAAGACCCATTTGCGACCAAGATGTTGCTTCACATAATTTTCCTGCTTCATGATGCCATCTATTTTGTGAAGTAAACCAGTCCCTCCTGCAGCAAAGCACCCCCACAACATGATGCTGCCACCCCGTGCTTCAAGGTTGTGATGGTGTTCTTCGGCTTGCAAGCCTCCCCTTTTGTCCTCCAAACATAAATGGTAAATATGGCCAAACAGTTCTATTTTTGTTTCATCAGACCAGAGGACATTTCTCCAAAAATTACAATCTTTGTCCCCATGTGTAGTTGGAAACCGTAGTCTGGCTTTATTATGGCGGTTCTGGAGCAATAGCTTTTTCCTTGCTGAGCGGCCTTTCAGGTTATGTCGATATAGGAGTCGTTTTACTGTGGATATAGATACTTTTGTACTTGTTTCCTCCAGCATCTTCACAAGGTGCTGTTCTGGGGTTGATTTGCACTTTTCGCACCAAAGTTCGTTCATCTCTAGGAGACAGAACGCGTCTCCTTCCTGAGCGGTATGATGGCTGCGTGGTCCCATGGTGTTTATACTTGCGTACTATTGTTTGTACAGATGATTGTGGTACCTTCAGGCGTTTGGAAATTTCTCCCAAGGATGAACCAGACTTGTGGAGGTCTACAGTTTTTTTTCTGAGGTCTTGGCTGATTTCTTTTGATTTTCCCATGATGTCAAGCAAAGGGGAACTGAGTTTGAAGGATAGCCTTGAAATAAATCCACAGGTACATCTCCACTTGACTCAAAATATGTCAATTAGCCTATCAGAAGCTTCTAAAGCCATTACATCATTTTCTGGAATTTTCCAAGCTGTTTAAAGGCACAGTCAACTGAGTGTATGTAAACTTCTGACCCACTGGAATTGTGATACAGTGTTAAAAGTGAAATAATTTGTCTATAAACAATTGTTGGAAAAATTACTTGTTTCATGCACAAAGTAGATGTCCTAAACGACTTTCCAAAACTATAGTTGGTTAACAAGAAATGTGTGGAGTGGTTGAAAAACGAATGTTAATGACTCCAAACTAAATGTATGTAAACTTCCGACTTCAACTGTAGATAGAATCAGAGTTATCTTCAGTGAACAAGTTTCGGATAGATACCAGTCATGGATACTACAGTATTATTCTTTCATAATAATCAGTCCTTTGGATACTGTAACAGAGAGATACATTTCGGGCTCTCAGAGGTTGAAGGGCTGACTAGTCCTTGGGTATTGTCCTTTGTGCATTCCTTGTGTTACAGGATCATTTCCCATGCAACTCCAGGTGACAGAGAGCACATAGGATAGAGCCCACAATGAATGCCATACAAGTTCCTGGTTGATGTGATTTGTTGTGATATGATTTGAGAGGCAACAATCCTACAGACAGGAGTTCAATTAAAGCCAAAGGGTTAACTAATGGCAGTATCATACATAATCTATTACCAATTTGGCCCTTTGCCTTCATTACACATATGACAATTTATAGGTCTAAGTGCTACAAATGTTAGGGTGTCTACCCACTCTGCCCAGAGTGTGTAAAAAAGTGCTTTGGTGATTGAATTTCACTTCGATACGTTATAAAATAAAAAATATTAAGACACATATGATTCTTCATGTTCTGAATCATTCTGTGGGGTCTTTCTCTGATGTGTCATTAACATTATATCCTAAAAGTCAGATTTCGTAAACTAATACATCAGATCATTTTTGTACTAATACTTTTTTCCACAGATCACAAAAAGCTGAATTAACATGACACGAGCTGAATTAAATATAAAAGCCCTTGAAAGTAAAAACTTATGCTAATAACATTACTGTGTTGCCATGTAACGCTACAGCATGAAGATCCGTTTCTAAAACTGCATATCTAAGGCTGTCCAAGAAGTGAGGGTAAATGGTAGGCATGTTCTCTGATATCCACTTTAAGTTTAATTATTCTTTTGGGAATAGAATATATTTTTTTTTCATGTGTTCAGGGAGTGTCACGATCATTGGTTGAATTAATGGACCAAGGCGCAGCGTGCATTCAGTTCCACGTGTTTATTGGATGAAACTCACAGAAAACAATAAAGCGCCAAAACGAAACGTGAAGCTAATGTAGTGCTCGCAGGCAACTAGACATAGACAAGATCCCACAAAAACCCAGTGGGAAAAGGCTGCCTAAATACGATCCCCAATCAGAGACAACGATAGACAGCTGCCTCTGATTGGGAAATGAACATAGAAATGAAAAAAACTAGACTACCCACCCTAGTCACACCCTGACCTAACCAAAATAGAGAATAAAAAGGATCTCTAAGGTCAGGGAGTGACAGGGAGGGTTTAGGTAAAATATATTTTGCTGAAGGGAGAGCCATCCACTTTCATTTCAGAGACGATTTTCTCCATGTATCCCTTATAAATAATGTTCACTCCCTAAAATATTAAAATACTACGTCATAACTCAAAATCAATATCTTACGTCTACATTGTTTTATGACCTCTGCATTCGAGATGAAACATTTCAATTTCAATGGTGAGCCTGTCAGTTAGCCTGAATTCTCAAACAGCATTCAGCCTAGCTGACGCAGTGCTATTTTTGAGATTTGTTACCACTTTTTTCTCTGGCATCCGTTTATTTAGTCACTCTAATCTTGGCCATCCTACAAGGGAAAATCTCCAATAACTTTTGAGCGGATTGTGATAGAGACAGTAAGTTAGGACCATTGGTTTTCTTAAAGTAGACAATTCACACAATATTTTACACATTGTTAAAATATTTGTTTTTGATTGGACACCCTACAATTGGCCTTTAAATTAATGCACTTACATGTCACCCTCCAATTTGGAAGGTCGTTCAGTAAAGGATCAACTATGTTCATAATCAAATGCAATTCCTGTTACTTTAGTATTCTTTTTTAGCTCTTGACAATGAACATCCACAAACACATACCCTACACCAGTTGTGTGTGTGTTTTTGTGTGTGTGTGTTTGTGTGTGTGTGTAGTCAGACTAGTTTTGAGCAAGTTTGTGTGTGTGTTTGTGTGTGTGTGTGTGTGTGTGTAGCCAGACTAGTTTGTAGCAAGTGTGTGTGTGCGTCCGTGTCTGTGTGTGTGTGTGTATGTGTGTATGTGTAGCCAGAATTAGTGTGTAGCAAGTGTACACACAGAGCATATTTGAGTCAACATCATTACCTCAGCGTGCCGTAAATTGAGTGGCAGCTGATATGTATTTATTTATTTATGTAACATTTTGCAATATGAACTTTTCAAAAGTGACCCAAATACTTAGTAACAAGAATAACATGGCAACTACTGTCTTATAATAATAACAATGAAATAATACTACTAATACTAGTAGTAATAATACTAATAATAAAACGTACATTAACAGCATAACATTTTTTACACGAGGTCGGCGGTTGGACATACTGCCAAATTCTCTAAAACAACATTGGAGGCAGCTTAGGGTAGAGAAATTAACATTATATTCTCTGGCAACAGCTCTGGTTGACATTCCTGCAGTCAGTATGTCAATTGCACACTCCCTCAAAACTTATGACATCTGTGGCATTGTGGTGTGTGACAAAACGGCACATTTTAGAGTGGCCTTTTATTGTCCCCAGCACAAGGTGCACCTGTGTAATGATTATTCTGTTTAATTAGCTCCTTGATATGCCACACCTGTCAGCTGGATGGATTATCTTGGCAAAAGAGAAAGGCTCAATGTAAACAAATTTGTGCACACCGTTTGAGAGAAAAAAGCTTTTTGTGCACATGGAAGATAACTGTGAACTTTTATTTCAGCTCATGAAACACAGGACCAACCCTTTACATGTTGCGTTTGTATTTTTGTTTAGTATAAATCAAGTGCTTTTGATGAATCAATAAAATTTGCCTTGGTCAGATGAAGAATTTATATACATTTGGGAATGTATTAATTTCTTAAAGAGTTTTGCCATTGATTACTGATATACTGAATATGTATAGTTATTCAGGTCTAAGGAGTGTTCAGCTTTATGAAGAGGGGTCACTTGGGCACATTTCCATACAAAAGGTGATTCACCTGTCGTTAAAGATATGTTAAATAGATCTGCTTTATAAATGTGGGTTGCAGTCAATCTAGGCCAGCTCCTTAGTTGGTATTTATTTCACAGAGGAGAGGCAGTATATCAGTTGGTTTAATCTTTCTAATGTTAAATATCTGATTTGGGTCGTTGGTCTCCTGGTTCCGTGCTGGTTCCATGCACACCTAGCACTGATGGAATGGTGGCTGAAATTATTATTTGAGGTAACAGATGAGCTAATAGATAAGAAATGCTGATACAACCATTGGCTATATCTGCTGGCTTTTGAATGACACGGTCATTTGCTGAATAGGTTGAGGTACCAGGGGAGAGAAGAGAACATTAGTGTATTTCCAGAACTGCCGTGGATTTTGTAAGAATATCCATATAGAAGGAGGCTTTTGCATTTCTAGTTTTACTAGGGTTTCATATTTTTCTATAGTACTCCCACTCAGTTGGATCTTTGGATTTATAGTACGTAGACGAGGCTACGATACGATTTCATCCAGGCCAAGGTGATCCTAGGGTCTGGCATGGCTAAACCCCTGTCGCTATGAGACACCTCAGTGAAAAGCTAAACAACACATGGAGATTTAAACACGTTAAGGCAGGAAGGCATGTGTATGCTGCAGTCACACTTTGGGAACGGACGGGCATACACACACACACACACACACACACACACACACACACACACACACACACACACACACACACACACACACACACACACACACACACACACACACACACACCAGGGGCACTGCAGCAACTTTTTACAGAAACCCATTACCGGTGGCAACTATAAAACGTCTATACTTTACCCCAGGAAACCCTATCAAGGCACAAGGCGAGACCCAGATGCAGACACAGGAGGCAGATGGTTAGAGTCTTACAATGTTTATTAATCCAAAGGGGTAGGCAAGAGAATGGACAGGCAAAAGGTCAAAACCAGATCAGAGGAACAGGAACAGGTGAAACAGATCAGGGCGTGACAAAACCCATTAAGGGTGGTAACTGTAAAATGTCTATACTTTACCTCAGGAAACCCATTATGGGCGGTAAGTATAGAAACAATGTAGCTTTTTTCATGTGAGGGGAATTTAGCGAAAGGTGTCAGCTTATTGAGATAGGGAAAGGTGTCAGCCTACTGAGATAGGGAAAGGTGTCAGCCTACTGAGATAGGGAAAGGTGTCAGCCTACTGAGATAGGGAAAGGTGTCAGCCTACTGAGATAGGGAAAGGTGGCAGCCTACTGAGATAGGGAAAGGTGTCAGCCTACTGAGATAGGGAAAGGTGTCAGCTTATACAGTTAGGGAAAGGTGTCAGCCTACTGAGATAGGGAAAGGTGTCAGCTTATACAGTTAGGGAAAGGTGTCAGCCTACTGAGATAGGGAAAGGTGTCAGATTGAGATAGGGAAAGGTGTCAGCTTATTGAGATAGGGAAAGGTGTCAGCATATTGAGATAAGGAAAGGTGTCAGCCTACTGAGATAGGGAAAGGTGTCAGCCTACTGAGATAGGGAAAGCTGTCAGCCTACTGAGATAGGGAAAGGTGTCAGCCTATTGAGATAGGGAAAGGTGTCAGCCTACTGAGATAGGGAAAGGTGTCAGCCTACTGAGATAGGGAAAGGTGTCAGCCTATTGAGATAGGGAAAGGTGTCAGCCTACTGAGATAGGGAAAGGTGTCAGCTTATTGAGTTAGGGAAAGGTGTCAGCCTACTGAGATAGGGAAAGGTGTCAGATTGAGATAGGGAAAGGTGTCAGCTTATTGAGATAGGGAAAGGTGTCAGCCTACTGAGATAGGGAAAGGTGTCAGCCTACTGAGATAGGGAAATGTGTCAGCCTACTGAGATAGGGAAAGGTGTCAGCCTACTGAGATAGGGAAAGGTGTCAGCCTATTGAGATAGGGAAAGGTGTCAGCCTATTGAGATAGGGAAAGGTTTCAGCCTATTGAGATAGGGAAAGGTGTCAGCCTACTGAGATAGGGAAAGGTGTCAGCCTACTGAGATAGGGAAAGGTGTCAGCCTACTGAGATAGGGAAAGGTGTCAGCCTACTGAGATAGGGAAAGGTGTCAGCCTACTGAGATAGGGAAAGGTGTCAGTCTACTGAGATAGGGAAAGGTGTCAGCCTATTGAGATAGGGAAAGGTGTCAGCCTACTGAGATAGGGAAAGGTGTCAGCCTACTGAGATAGGGAAAGGTGTCAGCTTATTGAGATAGGGAAAGGTGTCAGCCTACTGAGATAGGGAAAGGTGTCAGCCTACTGAGATAGGGAAAGGTGACAGCTTATTGAGATAGGGAAAGGTGTCAGCCTACTGAGTTAGGGAAAGGTGTCAGCCTATTGAGATAGGGAAAGGTGTCAGCCTACTGAGATAGGGAAAGGTGTCAGCTTATTGAGTTAGGGAAAGGTGTCAGCCTACTGAGATAGGGAAAGGTGTCAGATTGAGATAGGGAAAGGTGTCAGCCTACTGAGATAGGGAAAGGTGTCAGCTTATTGAGTTAGGGAAAGGTGTAAGCCTACTGAGATAGGGAAAGGTGTCAGCCTACTGAGATAGGGAAAGGTGTCAGATTGAGATAGGGAAAGGTGTCAGCCTACTGAGATAGGGAAAGGTGTCAGCTTATTGAGTTAGGGAAATGTGTCAGCCTACTGAGATAGGGAAAGGTGTCAGCCTACTGAGATAGGGAAAGGTGTCAGCCTACTGAGATAGGGAAAGGTGTCAGCCTATTGAGATAGGGAAAGGTGTCAGCCTATTGAGATCGGGAAAGGTGTCAGCCTATTGAGATAGCGAAAGGTGTCAGCCTATTGAGATAGGGACAGGTGTCAGCCTACTGAGATAGGGAAATGTGTCAGCCTATTGAGATAGGGAAAGGTGTCAGCCTATTGAGATAGGGAAAGGTGTCAGCCTACTGAGATAGGGAAAGGTGTCAGCCTATTGAGATAGGGAAAGGTGTCAGCCTATTGAGATAGGGAAAGGTGTCAGCCTACTGAGATAGGGAAAGGTGTCAGCCTATTGAGATAGGGAAAGGTGTCAGCTTATTGAGTTAGGGAAAGGTGTCAGCCTACTGAGATAGGGAAAGGTTTCAGCCTATTTGCAACGCACCTCCTTGTTATTGCATTTTCATTTTCATCTGTTGCGCTTGCATTCAGTAGCATCTATGAATCACATGATTATGAAGGCATACATGTATAAAACCGTGTATTCTTATTTTATATTTATGAAGTTTTGTCCTTGTGATGTACTTGTCTATTAATGTTATGTATTTTGTCATGTATTATGTTATGTGTGGACATCATGAAGCGTAGCTGCTGCTTTAACAGTAGCTAATGGGGATCATAATAAAATACTCTCTCTGAACCCTCCTTTGACACATTTCTCACTTATTAATGCATTTTTTTTTACCAGGGCTGTCAAATGTGTCCCTCTCCCTATCTCTCTTTATTTCTCTCCTTCTTTCTTTCACTCAAACCACCCCCTCCATATTGCTCTTTCCCCTTCAGCCATGCTTTGTTTGCTTGGCTTTTGCTAGCGTTCCAGAGAGAGAGAGCGAGAGAGAGAGAGAGAGAGAGAGAGAGAGAGCGAGAGAGAGAGAGCAAAGGAGTGGCAGCCAATTCATGCCTCTCTTCTTTGCAAGGTTGAATTATTTTTCTCATGAACCAAAGAACACTGGCAGAGTTTATGGAACACTATATGGCACCGTTACTTATTTTGAGATGTATTTTTACTAGATAAATATATTCTACCTCAGAAACACATCACCATATTTACACAGTGAGCCAGTGGGCGGAGAGTAGACACAGAGTTCGAAGTCATCTATATCTGTCAAGCTATTACAATCCCCAAACAGAGAGAAGGAGAAACAATGAGATCCAGAGTTTTCCCAGGTCAGGTCATGGTCAAACTCCTTGCAGTAGTCTTGTGTGAGGTGGAGTAAATGCTAGTGAGACCGACAGAGGCAGACCGAAAGATGGGAGGACAAAGACAAAGGGAGAGTGAGTGAGAGAGAGAGAGAGAGAGAGAGAGAGAGAGAGAGAGAGAGAGAGAGAGAGAGAGAGAGAGAGAGAGAGAGAGAGAGAGAGAGAGAGAGAGAGAGAGAGAGAGAGAGAGAGAGAGAGAGAGAGAGAGAGAGAGAGAGATGAGCAGACCCTCGCATGGTTCTGAATAGAGACTCTAATAGGGTGAAGTAACAGCTTTAGCTCCAATCAGGGGGCTTCATTAAGTGTGAACATGAAATAATTTGTTGGGAGAACAGTAACGTGTGGAGGAATCCTGATGTGGTTATAAAGTTCATTCACTTATTCCGTTATCCGCTTATCCAGCTTAATGGATTGGATTTAGTATGACTTTAGCAAAATGATCATTCGGTTAGGAGTCAGGGAATTAGATTCAGTTTTACGGTTAGATCTACTACTCTCTATGCCTAGAACTCTGATCCTCTGACTCCAACTCAGCTAACATGCTTCCAGTTTCTCTATCTTATTAAAGATCCAATGCAGGCGTTTTTATCTCAATATCAAATCATTTCTGAGTAACAATGAAATGTCTTACCGTGATTGCTTCCAATTGAAATGGTCAAAAAGTAACAAAAATAGCTTCTTAGCAAACAGCAACATCTCAAGCAATCTCAAGCAAGTGGTCTGAGTGGAGAGGGGAAAACTGAAAACTAGCTGTTATTGGCAGACAGGTTTGGAATTATCTTTCTTATTGGTCTATTAACTAATTTACCGCCTGGTGATTTTACAATTGAAGGCCAAAACTCCATCCCACCAGAACAGGCAGAAATTTCAGGCGGTCTTTTCAATCAGCTCTTACACTAAAAGGGCATTATCATAATTTTCACAATTGCACAGTATTATTAACGTCATGTTCTGGAAATATATATGAAACACAGGAAAATCATGTTTTTGACTGTCCTTTAACAACTTAATTTCTCTACACTTAACCTCCAATAGGTAAAACATAAACATTACATGATGAATACCCCAACATTGGCATGTGTGGAATTACACTGAATAGTGGTATTCAGAATGTTCAGAAATAGCCACTGTAATGGAGTTCACATCTTGTAATAAGGGTTTAACCACTGCCAGGGAGAAGAGAGAGACATACATACTGAACACAAATATGAACGCAACATGTAAAGTGTTAGTCCCATGTTTCATGAGCTGAAGTAAAAGATCCCAGAAATGTTCCAAATGTTCCAAATGCACAAAAAGCTTATTTCTCCCAAATTATGTGCAGAAATTGGTTTACCTCGTTGTTGGCGAGCATTTCGCCTTTGTCAAGATAATCCATCCACCTGACAGGTGTGGCATATCAAGAAGCTGATTAAACAGCATGATCATTACACATGTGCACCTTGTGCTGGGGACAATAAAAGGCCACTCTAAAAACTGCAATTATTTTACACAACACAATTCCACAGATGTCTCAAGTTTTGAGTTAGCGTGCAATTGGCATGCTGACTGCAAGAATGTACCCCAGAGCTGTTGGCAGATATTTTCATGTTCATTTCTCTACCATAAGCCGTCTCCAACGTTGTTTTTGAGAATTTTACAGTACGTCCATCGGCCTCAAAACCGCAGACCACGTGCAACCATGCCACCCCAGGACCTCCACATATGGCTTCTTCAGCTGCGGGATTGTCTGAGACCAGCCACCCGGACAGCTGATGAAACTGAGGAGTATTTCTGTCTGTAATAAAGCCCTTTTGTGGGGAAAAACTTATTCTGATTGGCTGGGCTCTGCTCCCCAGTGGGTGGGCCTGTCTCCCATGTTGGTGGGCCTATGCTATCCCAGGCCCACCCATTGCTGTGCCCCTGCACAGTCAAGTGAAATCCATAGGTTAAGGCCAAATATATTTCAATAAACTGATGTCCTTATATGAACTGTAACTCAGTAAAATCGTTGAAATTGTTGCATGTTGCGTTTATATTTTTGTTCAGTGTCACCAGAGAGTGAGATTAGAGGTTGTGGGGTTGTGTGCATGCATGTGTATGTATGTATGTATGTACAGTGGGGAGAACAAGTATTTGATACACTGCCGATTTTGCAGGTTTTCCTACTTACAAAGCATGTAGAGGTCTGTAATTTTTATCATAGGTACACTTCAAAAATCCAGAAAATCACATAGTATGATTTTAAAGTAATTAATTAGCATTTTATTGCATGACATAAGTATTTGATACATCAGAAAAGCAGAACTTAATATTTGGGACAGAAACCTTTGTTTGCAATTACAGAGATCATACGTTTCCTGAAGTTCTTGACCAGGTTTGCACACACTGCAGCAGGGATTTTGGCCCACTCCTCCATACAGACCTTCTCCAGATCCTTCAGGTTTCGGGGTTGTCGCTGGGCAATACAGACTTTCAGCTCCCTCCAAAGATTTTATATTGGGTTCAGGTCTGGAGACTGGCTAGGCCACTCCAGGACCTTGAGATGCTTCTTACGGAGCCACTCCTTAGTTGCCCTGGCTGTGTGTTTCGGTCGTTGTCATGCTGGAAGACCCAGCCACGACCCATCTTCAATGCTCTTACTGAGGGAAGAAGGATGTTGGCCAAGATCTAGCATCCTCCCCTCTTCTCTCTCCTGGTACCTCCCTAAATGCAAATAATTGTCTTGCAATAAAATGCAAATTTTAATATGATTACTTACAAATCATACAATGTGATTTTCTGGATTTTTGTTTTAGATTCCGTCTCCCACGGTTGAAGTGTACCTATGATAAAAATTATAGACCTCTACATGCTTTGTAAGTAGGAAAACCTGCAAAATCGGCAGTGTATCAAATACTTGTTCTCCCCACTGTATGTGAGACTGATACACATAAAGACATTATCCCTTTTCAGTCTTAGCCTGTTGATAAATAATTAATCAATTGATAAATAAATTAAAGATAAGTTGAATGAATCAAAGTCTCTTCAGCACCAGGCTTGTTATTTAAGGATTAGTGCATGTTTTCTTTGGCCCCTCTTCCCCTCTAGGGTAATACCATCCTCCCCTCTTCTCTCCCCTGGTACCTACCTAATACCATCCTTCCCTCTTCTCTCTCCTGGTACCTCCCTAATACCACCCTCCCCTCTTCTCTCCCCTGGTACCTCCCTAATACCATCCTCCCCTCTTCTCTCTCCTGGTACATCCCTAATAGCATCCTCCCCTCTTCTCTCTCCTGGTACCTCCCTAATACCATCCTCCCCTCTACTTTCTCCTGGTACCTCCCTAATACCAATCCTCCCCTCTTCTCTCTCCTGGTACCTCCCTAATACCATCCTCCCCTCTTCTCTCCCCTGGTACCTCCCTAATACCATCCTCCCCTCTTCTCTCCCCTGGTACCTCCCTAATACCATCCTCCCCTCTTCTCTCCCCTGGTACCTACCTAATACCATCCTTCCCTCTTCTCTCTCCTGGTACCTCCCTAATACCATCCTCCCCTCTTCTCTCCCCTGGTACCTCCCTAATACCATCCTCCCCTCTTCTCTCTCCTGGTACCTCCCTAATACCATCCTCCCCTCTTCTCTCCCCTGGTACCTCCCTAATACCAATCCTCCCCTCTTCTCCTCTTCTCTCTCCTGGTACCTCCCTAATAGCATCCTTCCCTCTTCTCTCTCCTGGTACCTCCCTAATACCAATCCTCCCCTCTTCCCCTCTTCTCTCTCCTGGTACCTCCCTAGTAGCATCCTCCCCTCTTCTCTCCCCTGGTACCTCCCTAATACCATCCTCCCCTCTTCTCTCTCCTGGTACGTCCCTAATACCATCCTTCCTTTTTCTCTCTCCTGGTACCTCCCTAGTAGCATCCTCCCCTCTTCTCGCCCCTGGTACCTCCCTAATACCATCCTCCCCTCTTCTCTCTCCTGGTACCTCCCTAATACCATCCTCCCCTCTTCTCTCCCCTGGTACCTCCCTAATACCATCCTCCCCTCTTCTATCCCCTGGTACCTACCTAATACCATCCTTCCTTCTTCTCTCCTGGTACCTCCCTAATACCATCCTCCCCTCTTCTCTCCCCTGGTACCTCCCTAATACCATCCTCCCCTCTTCTCTCCCCTGGTACCTACCTAATACCATCCTTCCCTCTTCTCTCTCCTGGTACCTCCCTAATACCATCCTCCCCTCTTCTCTCCCCTGGTACCTCCCTAATACCAATCCTCCCCTCTTCCCCTCTTCTCTCTCCTGGTACCTCCCTAATAGCATCCTTCCCTCTTCTCTCTCCTGGTACCTCCCTAATACCAATCCTCCCCTCTTCCCCTCTTCTCTCTCCTGGTACCTCCCTAATAGCATCCTCCCCTCTTCTCTCCCCTGGTACCTCCCTAATAGCATCCTCCCCTCTTCTCTCTCCTTGTACTTCCCTAATTGCATCCTCCCCGCTTCTCTCCCCTGGTACCTCCCTAATACCATCCTCCCATCTTCTCTCTCCTGGTACCTCCCTAATACCATCCTCCCCTCTTCTCTCTCCTGGTACCTCCCCAATAACATCCTCCCCTCTTCTCTCTCCTGGTACCTCCCTAATCGCATCCTCCCATCTTCTCTCTCCTGGTACCTCCCTAATAGCATCCTCCCCTCTTCTCTCTCCTTGTACCTCCCTAATAGCATCCTCCCCTCTTCTCTCTCCTGGTACCTCCCTAATACCATCCTCCCATCTTCTCTCTCCTGGTACCTCCCTAATGGCATCCTCCCCTCTTCTCTCCCCTGGTACCTCCCTAACACCATCCTCCCCTCTTCTGTCTCCTGATACCTCCCTAATACCATCCTCCCCTCTTCCCTCTCCTGGTACCTCCCTAATAGCATCCTCCCCTCTTCTCACTCCTGGTATCTCCCTAATAGCATCCTCCCCTCTTCTCTCTCCTGGTACCTCCCTAATAGCATCCTTCCCTCTTCTCTCTCCTGGTACCTCCCTAATACCATCCTCCCCTCTTCTCTCCCCTGGTACCTCCCTAATACCATCCTCCCCTCTTCTCTCTCCTGGTACCTCCCTAATACCATCCTCCCCTCTTCTCTCCCCTGGTACCTCCCTAATACCAATCCTCCCCTCTTCTCCTCTTCACTCTCCTGGTACCTCCCTAATAGCATCCTTCCCTCTTCTCTCTCCTGGTACCTCCCTAATACCAATCCTCCCCTCTTCCCCTCTTCTCTCTCCTGGTACCTCCCTAGTAGCATCCTCCCCTCTTCTCTCCCCTGGTACCTCCCTAATACCATCCTCCCCACTTCTCTCTCCTGGTACGTCCCTAATACCATCCTTCCTTCTTCTCTCTCCTGGTACCTCCCTAGTAGCATCCTCTCCTCTTCTCTCCCCTGGTACCTCCCTAATACCATCCTCCCATCTTCTCTCTCCTGGTACCTCCCTAATACCATCCTCCCCTCTTCTCTCCCCTGGTACCTCCCTAATACCATCCTCCCCTCTTCTATCCCCTGGTACCTACCTAATACCATCCTTCCCTCTTCTCTCTCCTGGTACCTCCCTAATACCAAACCTCCCCTCTTCCCCTCTGCTCTCTCCTGGTACCTCCCTAATAGCATCCTCCCCTCTTCTCTCCCCTGGTACCTCCCTAATAGCATCCTCCCCTCTTCTCTCTCCTTGTACCTCCCTAATAGCATCCTCCCCTCTTCTCTCTCCTGGTACCTCCCTAATACCATCCTCCCCTCTTCTCTCTCCTGGTACCTCCCCAATAGCATCCTCCCCTCTTCTCTCTCCTGGTACCTCCCTAATAGCATCCTCCCATCTTCTCTCTCCTGGTACCTCCCTAATAGCATCCTCCCCTCTTCTCTCTCCTTGTACCTCCCTAATAGCATCCTCCCCTCTTCTCTCTCCCGGTACCTCCCTAATACCATCCTCCCATCTTCTCTCTCCTGGTACCTCCCTAATGGCATCCTCCCCTCTTCTCTCCCCTGGTACCTCACTAACACCATCCTCCCCTCTTCTGTCTCCTGGTATCTCCCTAATAGCATCCTCCCCTCTTCTCTCTCCTGGTATCTCCCTAATACCATCCTTCCGTCTTCTCTCTCCTGGTACTTCCCTAATACCATCCTCCCATCTTCTCTCTCCTGGTACCTCCCTAATGGCATCCTCCCCTCTTCTCTCCCCTGGTACCTCCCTAACACCATCCTCCCCTCTTCTGTCTCCTGATACCTCCCTAATACCATCCTCCCCTCTTCCCTCTCCTGGTACCTCCCTAATAGCATCCTCCCCTCTTCTCTCTCCTGGTATCTCCCTAATAGCATCCTCCCCTCTTCTCTCCCCTGGTACCTCCCTAATAGCATCCTCCCAGCTTCTCTCTCCTGGTATCTCCCTAATAGCATCCTCCCCTCTTCTCTCTCCTGGTATCTCCCTAATACCATCCTTCCGTCTTCTCTCTCCTGGTACTTCCCTAATACCATCCTCCCATCTTCTCTCTCCTGGTACCTCCCTAATGGCATCCTCCCCTCTTCTCTCCCCTGGTACCTCCCTAACACCATCCTCCCCTCTTCTGTCTCCTGATACCTACCTAATACCATCCTCCCCTCTTCCCTCTCCTGGTACCTCCCTAATAGCATCCTCCCCTCTTCTCTCTCCTGGTATCTCCCTAATAGCATCCTCCCCTCTTCTCTCTCCTGGTACCTCCCTAATGGCATCCTCCCCTCTTCTCTCTCCTGGTATCTCCCTAATACCATCCTCCCCTCTTCTCTCTCCTGGTACCTCCCTAATACCATCCTCCCCTTCTTTCTCTATCCATCACTCTCTTCTCCTCCTTTAATTGAATTCCACAAAAATTCTATCAGTCTCATTTGACATTTAAATTGACTCTCAGAGGGGGAACATTTAATGTAGAGGAGGAAGAGGAAAGAAGGAGAGAGAGGGGGAGGGAGGGAGAGGTTGGGAGAGGGGGAGAGAGAGAGAAAAGTCAGAACTTCCCCACTTCTGTATTCATTTTTGGAACTTCCTTGTTGTTTCAGTGATGTGTGATATGGGTGGATTGTTTATTTCTGTGTGTGTTTGTGTGTGTGCATGTTTGTGTGTGTGTGTGTGTGTGTGTGTGTGTGTGTGTGTGTGTGTGTGTGTGTGTGTGTGTGTGTGTGTGTGTGTGTGTGTGTGTGTGTGTGTGTGTGTGTGTGTGTGTGTGTGTGTGTGTGTGTGTGTGTGTGCGTGTGTTTGCGTGTGTGTACATGTATGTGTGTTACATGCCTCCAGCCTCCGGCAGTGACAGGGAGCCTAATGAAAAGCTTAGCTCTGATTGACTGGCTGACACAGCGACAAGCTGCATAATTATGTCTTAAATAATGCATGCTCACACTTAAACTTCCATAGCTGCACTGTAGCGAAGCCAGACAATCAACTCTGCATAGCCCTGGCAGTGCTGCTCCACCCAGTCACAGCCCAGCACCAATTTAGCCTAGTCTACATCAGTCCAGACTAGCTAAAGCCAGTCCAGCACAGCCAAGTCTAACTGAGGCCAGAGCAGTCCAGTCCTTGCCCCAAACCAAACCTATCTGAACCAGCCTAATCCACTAACTGGTCTAGCCAGATTAATCAATAATGGCAGACAGGTGTTGTTTAAACTAATGTCTCTGCTCTGATTGGTGAGAAGTGACAGTGCAAAGCCATGGTTGGTGGGAAGAAACAGTCCAGGCCAATGTTTGTGTTGGTGTGGTTGGCTGGTCAAGGGTGATTAAAGACCAGGCAAGAGTGTATTCAGAACTGTAGACTGAGCTGATTACTCACAGTTAGACACGAGGTGTGTGTGTGTCGGTGTCACCATAACAGCAGGGAGAGTAGAGTACTGACAGCTAGGGATGGAGATGTTTAGCAGGGCATGGTAATGTGGGAAATCTGCATTCTCCGTACTCTTAGCCCTAGACACACACACAAATGCAAGCTTTCACACACGCACACACACATGCACATACACAAACAAGCACACACACACACACACACACACACACACACACACACACACACACACACACACACACACACACACACACACACCTCTCAGCCATCAGGGTCATTAGTTAGTGCACCTTCCAGGTCGGCCTGATGAACAGTATTGGGTCAGGCTATCACGATGAACAGTATTGGGTCAGGCTATCATGATGAACAGTATTGGGTCAGGCTATCATGATGAACAATATTGGGTCAGGCTATCACAATGTACAGCATTGGGTCAGGCTATCATGATGAACAGTATTGGATCAGGCTATCACAATGAACAGTATTGGGTCAGGCTATCACGATGAACAGTTTTGGATCAGGCTATCACAATGAACAGTATTGGGTAAGGCTATCACAATGAACAGTATTGGGTCAGGCTATCATGATGAACAGTATTGGTTCAGGCTATCATGATGAACAGTATTGGGTCAGGCTATCATGATGAACAGTATTGGTTCAGGCTATCATGATGAACAGTATTGGGTCAGGCTATCATGATGAACAGTATTGGGTCAGGCTATCAAGATGAACAGTATTGGGTCAGGCTATCATGGTGAACAGTATTGGGTCAGGCTATCATGATGGACAGTATTAGGTTAGGCTATCACGATGAACAGTATTGGGTCAGGCTACCACAATGAACAGTATTGGGTCAGGCTATCATGATGAACAGTATTGGGTCTGGCATTCATGATGAACAGTATTGGTTCACGCTATCATGATGAACAGTATTGGGTCAGACTATCATGATGAACAGTATTGGGTCAGGCTATCAAGATGAACAGTATTGGGTCAGGCTATCATGATGAACAGTATTGGGTCAGGCTATCATGATGAACAGTATTGGGTCAGAATGTCATGATGAACAGTATTTATTTTATTTATTTATTTTTATTTCACCTTTTTTTAACCAGGTAGGCAAATTGAGAACACGTTCTCATTTACAATTGCGACCTGGCCAAGATAAAGCAAAGCAGTTCGACACATACAACAACACATAGTTACACATGGAGTAAAACAAACATACAGTCAATAATACAGTGAAAAATAAGTCTATATACAATGTGAGCAAGTGAGGTGAGATAAGGGAGGTGAAGGCAAACAAAATAAATAAATAAAAATATAAAAAGGCCATGGTGGCGAAGTAAATACAATATAGCAAGTAAAAAATAAAATAAATAAATAAATAAATTAAAAAAAAATATTTTAAATTTTTAAAATTAAAAAAAAGTATTTGGTCAGGCTATCACGATGAAGTGTATTGGGTCATGCTATCACGCTGAACAGTATTGGGTAAGGCCATCACGCTGAACAGTATTGGGTAAGGCCATCACGATGAACAGTATTGGGTCAGGCTATCACAATGAACAGTATTGGGTCAGGCTATCATGAAGAACTCTATTGGGTCAGGCTTTCATGATGAACAGTATTGGGTCAGGCTATCACAATGAACAGTATTGGGTCAGGCTATCATGATGAACAGTATTGGGTCAGAATGTCATGATGAACAGTATTTATTTTATTTATTTATTTTTATTTCACCTTTATTTAACCAGGTAGGCAAATTGAGAACAAGTTCTCATTTACAATTGCGACCTGGCCAAGATAAAGCAAAGCAGTTCGACACATACAACAACACATAGTTACACATGGAGTAAAACAAACATACAGTCAATAATACAGTGAAAAATAAGTCTATATACAATGTGAGCAAGTGAGGTGAGATAAGGGAGGTGAAGGCAAACAAAATAAATAAATAAAAATATAAAAAGGCCATGGTGGCGAAGTAAATACAATATAGCAAGTAAAAAATAAATAAATAAATAAATAAATTTAAAAAAATTATTTTAAATTTTTAAAATTTAAAAAAAGTATTTGGTCAGGCTATCACGATGAAGTGTATTGGGTCATGCTATCACGCTGAACAGTATTGGGTAAGGCCATCACGCTGAACAGTATTGGGTAAGGCCATCACGATGAACAGTATTGGGTCAGGCTATCACAATGAACAGTATTGGGTCAGGCTATCATGATGAACAGTATTGGGTCAGGCTATCACAATGAACAGTATTGGGTCAGGCTATCATGATGACCAGTATTGGGTAGGGCTTTCATGATGAACAGTATTGGGTCAGGCTATCATGATGAACAGTATTGGGTCACGCTATCATGATGAACAGTATTGGGTCAGGCTATCATGATGAACAGTATTGGGTCAGGCTATCATGATGAACAGTATTGGGTCAAGCTATCATGATGAACAGTATTGGGTCAAGCTATCATGATGAACAGTATTGGGTCAGGCTATCACAATGAACAGTATTGGGTCAGGCTATCATGATGACCAGTATTGGGTAGGGCTTTCATGATGAACAGTATTGGGTCAGGCTATCATGATGAACAGTATTGGGTCACGCTATCATGATGAACAGTATTGGGTCAGGCTATCATGATGAACAGTATTGGGTCAGGCTATCATGATGAACAGTATTGGGTCAAGCTATCATGATGAACAGTATTGGGTCAAGCTATCATGATGAACAGTATTGGTTCAGGCTATCATGATGAACAGTATTGGGTCAGGCTATCAAGATGAACAGTATTGGTTCAGGCTATCATGATGAACAGTATTGGTTCAGGCTATCATGATGAACAGTATTGGGTCAGGCTATCATGATGAACAGTATTGGGTCAGGCTATCAAGATGAACAGTATTGGGTCAGGCTATCATGGTGAACAGTATTGGGTCAGGCTATCATGATGGACAGTATTAGGTTAGGCTATCACGATGAACAGTATTGGGTCAGGCTACCACAATGAACAGTATTGGGTCAGGCTATCATGATGAACAGTATTGGGTCTGGCATTCATGATGAACAGTATTGGTTCACGCTATCATGATGAACAGTATTGGGTCAGACTATCATGATGAACAGTATTGGGTCAGGCTATCAAGATGAACAGTATTGGGTCAGGCTTTCATGATGAACAGTATTGGGTCAGGCCATCACGATGAACAGTATTGGGTCAGGCTATCATGATGAACAGTATTGGGTCAGGCTATCATGATGAACAGTATTGGGTCAGGCTATCATGATGAACAGTATTGGGTCAGGCTATCATGATGAACGTAGCCTACTTTGTAAAAGTCCACTTTTGTTCTTTGTTGTTTTCTGTGGTACTTTGATGGTTCAGAGCGATGTGTGGGCTGAAAGGGAGCTAGACTTCCGGCCCACTAGAAATGTATATTACAATGTATGTATCATTTACAAGAGACGCAGCCATGGTCAACCATGAGGACCTCAGCATTTGGGATGGCTTACTCATAAAGTCCATAGACTGGTGGGAGTTCAGTGTGGGAGGTCAGTGTGTCCTGTGTGTTCTGCAGAGGGAGAGAGGGCCAAGTCCTACATGACTGAGGGGGCAGTCAGGCAGTCAGGCATGGAGGCCCAGTGTGGACCAACAGAAATATGTGAGAGGGAGATATATATAGAGAGAAGTGGGTCCACTAAGGACCCTTGTCCCCTGGAGGCACCACAGCCTTATGTCACAATCACTGGCCCTCTTCCAGAGAGGAAGGGGGTGGATGGAGAGAGAGAAAAAAGGGAGTGAAATAGGTGGAGGGAAAAGAGATAGAGATAGAGAGAGTGGGGGAAGAGGGGATTAAAGGAGGACCCACGGCACCACAGCCTTATGTCACAATCACTGGCCATGATCCAGAGAGAGGAGGAGGGAGAGGGTAATAAATGACACATGGAACTGGAATGGAGACAAGGGTAAGGGATTGTGTAGAGACGGGAAAGATGGAAAGGGAGAGTGGGGAGTTTGTGGAATCAGAGATGTAGAGGGAATGAGATGTAACACACTTTCCAGGAAAACAAACACATGGATCACACAATAAAACAGATATCTGCTCATCCTTTGCTCGCTACCTCTCTCCCTAGCTCTCTCTCTCTCTCTCTCCCTAGCTCTCTCTCTCCCTAGCTCTCTCTCTCTCTCTCTCCCTATCTGTCTCTCTCTCTCTCTAGCTCTCTCTCTCTCCCTAGCTCTCTCTCTCCCTCTCTATCTCCCTATCTCTCTCTCTCTCTCTCTCTCTCTCTCTCTCTCTCTCTCTCTCTCTCTCTCTCTCTCTCTCTCTCTCTCTCTCTCTCTCTCTCTCTCTCTCTCTCTCTCTCTCTCTCTCTCTCTCTCTCTCTCTCTCTCTCTCTCTCTCAATTCAATTCAATTCAATTCAATTCAAGGGGCTTTATTGGCATGGGAAACATGTGTTAACATTGCCAAAGCAAGTGAGGTAGATAATACACAAAAGTGAAATAAACAATACAAATTAACAGTAAACATTACACATACAGAAGTTTCAAAACAAGAAAGACATTACAAATGTCATATTATATATATACAGTGTTGTAACAATGTACAAATGGTTAAAGCACACAAGTTAAAATAAATAAGCATAAATATGGGTTGTATTTACAATGGTGTTTGTTCTTCACTGGTTGCCCTTTTCTTGTGGCAACAGGTCACAAATCTTGCTGCTGTGATGGCACACTGTGGAATTTCACCCAGTAGATATGGGAGTTTATCAAAATTGGATTTGTTCTCTCTCTCTCTCTCTCTCTCTCTCTCTCTCTCTCTCTCTCTCTCTCTCTCTCTCTCTCTCTCTCTCTCTCTCTCTCTCTCTCTCTCTCTCTCTCTCTCTCTCTCTCTCTCTCTCTCTCTCTCTCTCTCTCTCTCTCTCTCTCTCTCTCTCTCTCTATCTATCTCTCTCTCTCTCTCTCCCTATCTCTCTCTCTCTCTCTCCCTATCTCTCTCTCTATCTCTCGGATGAATCTTGGCAGGTGTGGTCTGTGACCAGGTGAGCTTTGGCAATGGTCTTCCTATGTGTCAGTGTGAGCTGGCAAAGCATTTAGACCATTTGAGCCGTAGCATGTGTGTGTGTGTTGGCATTATGTTGACCAGGTGGGTGTTACTGTATGTAGTAGAGCAGGAAGGATCAGTCTGTTCATCCCCATCCCCCTGTGCATCTCTCCCCATCTATCCTGTCCCCCTATTCATCTCTCCCCATCTATCCCCCTGATCATCTCTCCCCATCTATCCTGTCCCCCTATTCAACTATCCCCATCTATCCCCCTGTTCATCTCTCCCCATCTATCCTGTCCCCCTATTCATCTCTCCCCATCTATCCCCCTGATCATCTCTCCCCATCTATCCTGTCCCCCTATTCAACTCTCCCCATCTATCCCCCTGATCATCTCTCCCCATCTATCCTGTCCCCCTATTCAACTCTCCCCATCTATCCCCCTATTCATCTCTCCCCATCTATCCCCCTATTCATCTCTCCCCATCTATCCCCCTATTCATCTCTCCCCATCTATCCCCCTGTTCATCTCTCCCCATCTATCCTGTCCCCCTATTCAACTCTCCCCATCTATCCCCCTGTTCATCTCTCCCCATCTATCCTGTCCCCCTATTCATCTCTCCCCATCTATCCCCCTATTCATCTCTCCCCATCTATCCCCCTGTTCATCTCTCCCCATCAATCCTGTCCCCCTATTCAACTCTCCCCATCTATCCCCCTGTTCATCTCTCCCCATCTATCCCCCTGTGCATCTCTCCCCATCTATCCTGTCCCCCTATTCAACTCTCCCCATCTATCCCCCTATTCATCTCTCCCCATCAATCCCCCTGTTCATCTCTCCCCATCTATCCTGTCCCCCTATTCATCTCTCCCCATCTATCCCCCTGTTCATCTCTCCCCATCTATCCTGTCCCCCTATTCATCTCTCCCCATCTATCCTGTCCCCCTATTCAACTCTCCCCATCTATCCCCCTGTTCATCTCTCCCCATCTATCCTGTCCCCCTATTCAACTCTCCCCATCTATCCCCCTATTCATCTCTCCCCATCTATCCCCCTGTTCAACTCTCCCCATCTATCCTGTCCCCCTATTCATCTCTCCCCATCTATCCTGTCCCCCTATTCATCTCTCCCCATCTATCCCCCTGTTCATCTCTTCTCATCTATCCTGTCCCCCTATTCATCTCTCCCCATCTATCCCCCTGTGCATCTCTCCCCATCTATCCTGTCCCCCTATTCATCTCTCCCCATCTATCCCCCTGTTCATCTCTTCTCATCTATCCTGTCCCCCTATTCAACTCTCCCCATCTATCCCCCTGTTCATCTCTCCCCATCTATCCCCCTGTGCATCTCTCCCCATCTATCCTGTCCCCCTATTCAACTCTCCCCATCTATCCCCCTGTTCATCTCTCCCCATCTATCCCCCTGTGCATCTCTCCCCATCTATCCTGTCCCCCTATTCAACTCTCCCCATCTATCCCCCTGTGCATCTCTCCCCATCTATCCTGTCCCCCTATTCAACTCTCCCCATCTATCCCCCTGTTCATCTCTCCCCATCTATCCTGTCCCCCTGTTCATCTCTCCCCATCTATCCTGTCCCCCTATTCATCTCTCCCCATCTATCCTGTCCCCCTATTCATCTCTCCCCATCTATCCTGTCCCCCTATTCATCTCTCCCCATCTATCCCCCCGTTCATCTCTCCCCATCTATCCTGTCCCCCTGTTCATCTCTCCCCATCTATCCTGTCCCCCTATTCATCTCTCCCCATCTATCCCCCTATTCATCTCTCCCCATCTATCCTGTCCCCCTGTTCATCTCTTCTCATCTATCCTGTCCCCCTGTTCATCTCTCTCCATCTATCCCAATCCCTTGTTAATTTTTCCTCGTCTATCCCGTCCCCCTGTTCATCTCTCCCCATCTATTCCCCTGTTCATCTCTCCCCATCAATCCCATCCCCCTGTTCATATCTCACCATCTATCGCCCAGTTCATCTCTCCCCATCCACCCCTCTGTTCATCTCTCCCCATCTCTCCCCCAGTTCATCTCTCCCCATCTATCCTGTCCCCCTGTTCATCTCTCACCATCTATCCTCCTGTTCATCTCTCACCATCTATCCCCCCTGTTCATCTCTCTCCAATCTATAAAAATCCCCTGTTCATCTCTCCTTATCTAACCCGTCCCCTGTTCATCTCTCCCCATCTATTCTGTCCCCCTCTTCATCTCTCCCCATCTATCCTGTCCCTCCTGTTCATCTCTCCCAATCTCTCCCATTGTTCATCTCTCCCCATCGGTCCCGTCCCCCTGTTCATCTCTCCCCATCTATCCCCCTGTTCATCTCTCACCATCTATCCCCCTGTTCATCTCTCCCCATCTATTCCTGTACCCCGGTTAATTTCTCCCGATCTATCCCATTGTTCATATCTCCCCATCTATCCTTTCCCCCTTTTCATATCTTCTCATCTATCCTGTCCCCCTGTTCATTTCTCCCCATCTATCCCAAACCCCTGTTCATCTCCCCCATCTATCCTCTCCCCGTGTTCATATCTTCTCATCTATTGTGTCCCCCTGTTCATTTCTCCCCATCTATCCCAAACCCCTGTTCATCTCTCACCATCTATCCCGCCACCTGTTCATCTCTCCCCATCTATCCCCCTGTTCATCTCTCCCCATCTATCCCCCTGTTCATCTCTCCCCATCTATCCCCCTGTTCATCTCTCACCATCTATCCCCCTGTTCATCTCTCCCCATCTATCCTGTCCCTCTGTTTATCTCTCCCCATCTATTCCTGTACCCCGGTAAATTTCTCCCGATCTATCCCATTGTTCATCTCTCCCCATCTGTCATGTCCCCCTGTTCATCTCTCCCCATCTATCCTGTCCCTCTGTTCATCTCTCCCCATCTATCCTGTCCCTCTGTTCATCTCTCCCCATCTATCCTGTCCCTCTGTTCATCTCTCCCCATCTATCCTGTCCCTCTGTTCATCTCTCCCCATCTATCCCGTCCCCCTGTTTATCTCTCCCCATCTATTCCTGTACCCCGGTTAATTTCTCCCGATCTATCCCATTGTTCATCTCTCCCCATCTGTCATGTCCCCCTGTTCATCTCTCCCAATCTATCCTGTCCCTCTGTTCATCTCTCCCCATCTATCCTGTCCCTCTGTTCATCTCTCACCATTTTTCCCCCTGTTCATCTCTCTCCATTTTTCCCGAATCCCCTGTTCATTTCTCATCATCTATCCCGTCCCCCTGTTCATCTCTCCTCTCTATCTCCCTGTTCATCTCTCCACATCTATTCCCCTGTTCATCTCTCACCATCTATCCCCCTGTTCATCTCTCTCCATCTATTCCCCGGGTTCATCGCTCCCCCTCTAACCCATCCCCTTGTTCATCAGTCCTTATCTATCCCGTCCCCCTGTTCGTCTCTCCCCATCTATCCTGTCCCACTGTTCATCTTTCCCATCTATCCTGTCCCCCTGTTCATCTCTCCCCATCTTTCCCCCTGATCATCTCTCCGCCTCTATCCCAACCCCCTGTTCATCACTCCTCATCTATCCCCCTGTTCATCTTTCCCCATCTATCCCCTAGTTCAACTCTCCCCATCTATCCTGTCCCACTGTTCATATCTCTGCATCTATCCCATCGTTCATCTCTCCCCATCTGTCGCCCTGTTCATCTCTCGCCATCTCTCCCAACCCCCTATTCATCTCTCCCCATCTATCCCCCTGTTTATCTCTCCCCATCTATCCCCCTGTTCATCTCTCCCCATCTATCCTGTCCCTGTTCATGTCTCCCCATCTATCCCCCTGTTCATCTCTCACCATCTATCCTCCTGTTCATCTCTCACCATCTATCCCCCTGTTCATCTCTCTCCATCTATCAAAATCCCCTGTTCATCTCTCCTCATCTATCCCGTCCCCCTGTTTATCTCTCCCCATCTATTCCTGTACCCCGGTTAATTTCTCCCGATCTATCCCATTGTTCATATCTCCCCATCTATCCTTTCCCCCTGTTCATATCTTCTCATCTATCCTGTCCCCCTGTTCATTTCTCCCCATCTATCCCAAACCCCTGTTCATCTCCCCCATCTATCCTCTCCCCCTGTTCATATCTTCTCATCTATTGTGTCCCCCTGTTCATCTCTCCCCATCTATCCCGCCACCTGTTCATCTCTCCCCATCTATCCCCCTGTTCATCTCTCCCCATCTATCCCCTTGTTCATCTCTCACCATCTATCCCCCTGTTCATCTCTCCCCATCTATCCTGTCCCACTGTTCATCTTTCCCATCTACCCTGTCCCCCTGTTCATCTCTCCCCATCTATCCTGTCCCACTGTTCATCTTTCCCATCTTTCCCCCTGTTCATCTCTCCCCATCAATCCTGTCCCCCTGTTCATCTCTCCCCATCTTTCCCACTGTTCTTCTCTCCCCATCTATCCCCCTGTTCATCTCTCCCCATCTATCCCACTGTTCATCTTTCCCATGTATCCTGTCCCCCTGTTCATCTCTCCCCATCTATCCCCTTGTTCATCTCTCACCATCCATCCCCCTGTTCATCTCTCCCCATCTATCCTGTCCCCCTGTTCATCTCTCCCCATCTATCCTGTCCCCCTGTTCTTCTCTCCCCATCTTTCCCACTGTTCATCTCTCCCCATCTATCCCCCTGTTCCTCTCTCACCATCTATCCCCCTGTTCATCTCTCTCAATCTATTCCCCCGGTTCATCTTTCCCCCTCTAATCCATCCCCTTGTTCATCAGTCCTTATCTATCCCGTCCCCCTGTTCGTCTCTCCCCATCTATCCTGTCCCACTGTTCATCTTTCCCATCTATCCTGTCCCCCTGTTCATCTCTCCCCATCTGTCCCCCTGTTCATCTCTCACCATCTATCCCCCTGTTCATCTTTCCCCATCTATCCCGTCCCCCTGTTCATCTCTCCCCATCAATCCTGTCCCCCTGTTCATCTCTCCCCATCTGTCCCCCTGTTCATCTCTCCCCATCTATCCCCCTATTCATCTCTCCCCATCAATCCCCCTGTTCATCTCTCCCCATCTATCCTGTCCCCCTATTCATCTCTCCCCATCTATCCCCCTGTTCATCTCTTCTCATCTATCCTGTCCCCCTATTAATCTCTCCCCATCTATCCCCCTGTGCATCTCTCCCCATCTATCCTGTCCCCCTATTCATCTCTCCCCATCTATCCCCCTGTTCATCTCTTCTCATCTATCCTGTCCCCCTATTCAACTCTCCCCATCTATCCCCCTGTTCATCTCTCCCCATCTATCCCCCTGTGCATCTCTCCCCATCTATCCTGTCCCCCTATTCAACTCTCCCCATCTATCCCCCTGTTCATCTCTCCCCATCTATCCCCCTGTGCATCTCTCCCCATCTATCCTGTCCCCCTATTCAACTCTCCCCATCTATCCCCCTGTGCATCTCTCCCCATCTATCCGGTCCCCCTATTCAACTCTCCCCATCTATCCCCCTGTTCATCTCTCCCCATCTATCCTGTCCCCCTGTTCATCTCTCCCCATCTATCCTGTCCCCCTATTCATCTCTCCCCATCTATCCTGTCCCCCTATTCATCTCTCCCCATCTATCCTGTCCCCCTATTCATCTCTCCCCATCTATCCCCCTGTTCATCTCTCCCCATCTATCCTGTCCCCCTGTTCATCTCTCCCCATCTATCCTGTCCCCCTATTCATCTCTCCCCATCTATCCCCCTATTCATCTCTCCCCATCTATCCTGTCCCCCTATTCATCTCTCCCCATCTATCCCCCTGTTCATCTCTTCTCATCTATCCTGTCCCCCTGTTCATCTCTCTCCATCTATCCCAATCCCCTGTTAATTTTTCCTCGTCTATCCCGTCCCCCTGTTCATCTCTCCCCATCTATTCCCCTGTTCATCTCTCCCCATCAATCCCATCCCCCTGTTCATATCTCACCATCTATCGCCCAGTTCATCTCTCCCCATCCACCCCTCTGTTCATCTCTCCCCATCTCTCCCCCAGTTCATCTCTCCCCATCTATCCTGTCCCCCTGTTCATCTCTCACCATCTATCCTCCTGTTCATCTCTCACCATCTATCCCCCCTGTTCATCTCTCTCCAATCTATCAAAATCCCCTGTTCATCTCTCCTTATCTAACCCGTCCCCTGTTCATCTCTCCCCATCTATTCTGTCCCCCTCTTCATCTCTCCCCATCTATCCTGTCCCTCCTCTTCATCTCTCCCCATCTATCCTGTCCCTCCTGTTCATCTCTCCCAATCTCTCCCATTGTTCATCTCTCCCCATCGGTCCCGTCCCCCTGTTCATCTCTCCCCATCTATCCCCCTGTTCATCTCTCCCCATCTATCCCCCTGTTCATCTCTCACCATCTATCCCCCTGTTCATCTCTCACCATCTATCCCCCTGTTCATCTCTCCCCATCTATTCCTGTACCCCGGTTAATTTCTCCCGATCTATCCCATTGTTCATATCTCCCCATCTATCCTTTCCCCCTTTTCATATCTTCTCATCTATCCTGTCCCCCTGTTCATTTCTCCCCATCTATCCCAAACCCCTGTTCATCTCCCCCATCTATCCTCTCCCCCTGTTCATATCTTCTCATCTATTGTGTCCCCCTGTTCATTTCTCCCCATCTATCCCAAACCCCTGTTCATCTCTCACCATCTATCCCGCCACCTGTTCATCTCTCCCCATCTATCCCCCTGTTCATCTCTCCCCATCTATCCCCCTGTTCATCTCTCCCCATCTATCCCCCTGTTCATCTCTCACCATCTATCCCCCTGTTCATCTCTCCCCATCTATCCTGTCCCTCTGTTTATCTCTCCCCATCTATTCCTGTACCCCGGTAAATTTCTCCCGATCTATCCCATTGTTCATCTCTCCCCATCTGTCATGTCCCCCTGTTCATCTCTCCCCATCTATCCTGTCCCTCTGTTCATCTCTCCCCATCTATCCTGTCCCTCTGTTCATCTCTCCCCATCTATCCTGTCCCTCTGTTCATCTCTCCCCATCTATCCTGTCCCTCTGTTCATCTCTCCCCATCTATCCTGTCCCTCTGTTCATCTCTCCCCATCTATCCTGTCCCTCTGTTCATCTCTCCCCATCTGTCATGTCCCCCTGTTCATCTCTCCCAATCTATCCTGTCCCTCTGTTCATCTCTCCCCATCTATCCTGTCCCTCTGTTCATCTCTCACCATTTTCCCCCCTGTTCATCTCTCTCCATTTTTCCCGAATCCCCTGTTCATTTCTCATCATCTATCCCGTCCCCCTGTTCATCTCTCCTCTCTATCTCCCTGTTCATCTCTCTACATCTATTCCCCTGTTCATCTCTCACCATCTATCCCCCTGTTCATCTCTCTCCATCTATTCCCCGGGTTCATCGCTCCCCCTCTAACCCATCCCCTTGTTCATCAGTCCTTATCTATCCCGTCCCCCTGTTCGTCTCTCCCCATCTATCCTGTCCCACTGTTCATCTTTCCCATCTATCCTGTCCCCCTGTTCATCTCTCCCCATCTTTCCCCCTGATCATCTCTCCGCCTCTATCCCAACCCCCTGTTCATCACTCCTCATCTATCCCCCTGTTCATCTTTCCCCATCTATCCCCTAGTTCAACTCTCCCCATCTATCCTGTCCCACTGTTCATATCTCTGCATCTATCCCATCGTTCATCTCTCCCCATCTGTCGCCCTGTTCATCTCTCGCCATCTCTCCCAACCCCCTATTCATCTCTCCCCATCTATCCCCCTGTTCATCTCTCCCCATCTATCCCCCTGTTCATCTCTCCCCATCTATCCTGTCCCTGTTCATCTCTCCCCATCTATCCCCCTGTTCATCTCTCACCATCTATCCTCCTGTTCATCTCTCACCATCTATCCCCCTGTTCATCTCTCTCCATCTATCAAAATCCCCTGTTCATCTCTCCTCATCTATCCCGTCCCCCTGTTTATCTCTCCCCATCTATTCCTGTACCCCGGTTAATTTCTCCCGATCTATCCCATTGTTCATATCTCCCCATCTATCCTTCCCCCTGTTCATATCTTCTCATCTATCCTGTCCCCCTGTTCATTTCTCCCCATCTATCCCAAACCCCTGTTCATCTCCCCCATCTATCCTCTCCCCCTGTTCATATCTTCTCATCTATTGTGTCCCCCTGTTCATCTCTCCCCATCTATCCTGCCACCTGTTCATCTCTCCCCATCTATCCCCCTGTTCATCTCTCCCCATCTATCCCCTTGTTCATCTCTCACCATCTAGCCCCCTGTTCATCTCTCCCCATCTATCCTGTCCCACTGTTCATCTTTCCCATCTACCCTGTCCCCCTGTTCATCTCTCCCCATCTATCCTGTCCCACTGTTCATCTTTCCCATCTTTCCCCCTGTTCATCTCTCCCCATCAATCCTGTCCCCCTGTTCATCTCTCCCCATCTTTCCCCCTGTTCATCTCTCCCCATCAATCCCCCTGTTCATCTCTCTCCATCTATCCTGTCCCCCTGTTCATCTCTCCCATCTTTCCCACTGTTCTTCTCTCCACATCTATCCCCCTGTTCATCTCTCCCCATCTATCCCACTGTTCATCTTTCCACATGTATCCTGTCCCCCTGTTCATCTCTCCCCATCTATCCCCTTGTTCATCTCTTCTCATCCATCCTATCCCCCTGTTCATCTCTCCCCATCTATCCTGTCCCCCTGTTCTTCTCTCCCCATCTATCCCCCTGTTCATCTCTCCCCATCTCCTGTCCCACTGTTCATCTCTCCCCATCTATCCCCCTGTTCATCTCTCACCATCTATCCCCCTGTTCATCTCTCTCCATCTATCCTGCCCCCGGTTCATCTTTCCCCCTCTAATCCATCCCCTTGTTCATCAGTCCTTATCTATCCCGTCCCCCTGTTCGTCTCTCCCCATCTATCCTGTCCCACTGTTCATCTCTTCCCATCTATCCTGTCCCCCTGTTCATCTCTCCCCATCTATCCTGTCCCCCTGTTCATCTCTCACCATCTATCCTGTCCCCCTGTTCATCTCTCCCCATCTATCCCGTCCCCCTGTTCATCTCTCCCCATCAATCCTGTCCCCCTGTTCATCTCTCCCCATCTATCCTGTCCCCCTGTTCATCTCTCCCCATCTATCCTGTCCCCCTATTCATCTCTCCCCATCAATCCCCCTGTTCATCTCTCCCCATCTATCCTGTCCCCCTATTCATCTCTCCCCATCTATCCCCCTGTTCATCTCTTCTCATCTATCCTGTCCCCCTATTCATCTCTCCCCATCTATCCCCCTGTGCATCTCTCCCCATCTATCCTGTCCCCCTATTCATCTCTCCCCATCTATCCCCCTGTTCATCTCTTCTCATCTATCCTGTCCCCCTATTCAACTCTCCCCATCTATCCCCCTGTTCATCTCTCCCCATCTATCCCCCTGTGCATCTCTCCCCATCTATCCTGTCCCCCTATTCAACTCTCCCCATCTATCCCCCTGTTCATCTCTCCCCATCTATCCCCCTGTGCATCTCTCCCCATCTATCCTGTCCCCCTATTCAACTCTCCCCATCTATCCCCCTGTGCATCTCTCCCCATCTATCCTGTCCCCCTATTCAACTCTCCCCATCTATCCCCCTGTTCATCTCTCCCCATCTATCCTGTCCCCCTGTTCATCTCTCCCCATCTATCCTGTCCCCCTATTCATCTCTCCCCATCTATCCTGTCCCCCTATTCATCTCTCCCCATCTATCCTGTCCCCCTATTCATCTCTCCCCATCTATCCCCCTGTTCATCTCTCCCCATCTATCCTGTCCCCCTGTTCATCTCTCCCCATCTATCCTGTCCCCCTATTCATCTCTCCCCATCTATCCCCCTGTTCATCTCTCCCCATCTATCCTGTCCCCCTATTCATCTCTCCCCATCTATCCCAATCCCCTGTTAATTTTTCCTCGTCTATCCCGTCCCCCTGTTCATCTCTCCCCATCTATTCCCCTGTTCATCTCTCCCCATCAATCCCATCCCCCTGTTCATATCTCACCATCTATCCCCCAGTTCATCTCTCCCCATCCACCCCTCTGTTCATCTCTCCCCATCTCTCCCCCAGTTCATCTCTCCCCATCTATCCTGTCCCCCTGTTCATCTCTCACCATCTATCCTCCTGTTCATCTCTCACCATCTATCCCCCCTGTTCATCTCTCTCCAATCTATCAAAATCCCCTGTTCATCTCTCCTTATCTAACCCGTCCCCTGTTCATCTCTCCCCATCTATTCTGTCCCCCTGTTCATCTCTCCCCATCTATCCTGTCCCTCCTGTTCATCTCTCCCAATCTCTCCCATTGTTCATCTCTCCCCATCGGTCCCGTCCCCCTGTTCATCTCTCCCCATCTATCCCCCTGTTCATCTCTCACCATCTATCCTGTCCCTCTGTTCATCTCTCCCCATCTATCCTGTCCCTCTGTTCATCTCTCCCCATCTATCCCAAACCCCTGTTCATCTCTCACCATCTATCCCGCCACCTGTTCATCTCTCCCCATCTATCCCCCTGTTCATCTCTCACCATCTATCCCCCTGTTCATCTCTCACCATCTATCCCCCTGTTCATCTCTCCCCATCTATTCCTGTACCCCGGTTAATTTCTCCCGATCTATCCCATTGTTCATATCTCCCCATCTATCCTTTCCCCCTTTTCATATCTTCTCATCTATCCTGTCCCCCTGTTCATTTCTCCCCATCTATCCCAAACCCATGTTCATCTCCCCCATCTATCCTCTCCCCCTGTTCATATCTTCTCATTTATTGTGTCCCCCTGTTCATTTCTCCCCATCTATCCCAAACCCCTGTTCATCTCTCACCATCTATCCCGCCACCTGTTCATCTCTCCCCATCTATCCCCCTGTTCATCTCTCCCCATCTATCCCCCTGTTCATCTCTCCCCATCTATCCCCCTGTTCATCTCTCACCATCTATCCCCCTGTTCATCTCTCCCCATCTATCCTGTCCCTCTGTTTATCTCTCCCCATCTATTCCTGTACCCCGGTAAATTTCTCCCGATCTATCCCATTGTTCATCTCTCCCCATCTGTCATGTCCCCCTGTTCATCTTTCCCCATCTATCCTGTCCCTCTGTTCATCTCTCCCCATCTATCCTGTCCCTCTGTTCATCTCTCCCCATCTATCCTGTCCCTCTGTTCATCTCTCCCCATCTATCCTGTCCCTCTGTTCATCTCTCCCCATCTATCCCGTCCCCCTGTTTATCTCTCCCCATCTATTCCTGTACCCCGGTTAATTTCTCCCGATCTATCCCATTGTTCATCTCTCCCCATCTGTCATGTCCCCCTGTTCATCTCTCCCCATCTATCCTGTCCCTCTGTTCATCTCTCCCCATCTATCCTGTCCCTCTGTTCATCTCTCACCATTTATCCCCCTGTTCATCTCTCTCCATTTTTCCCGAATCCCCTGTTCATTTCTCATCATCTATCCCGTCCCCCTGTTCATCTCTCCTCTCTATCTCCCTGTTCATCTCTCCACATCTATCCCCCTGTTCATCTCTCTCCATCTATTCCCCGGGTTCATCGCTCCCCCTCTAACCCATCCCCTTGTTCATCAGTCCCTATCTATCCCGTCCCCCTGTTCGTCTCTCCCCATCTATCCTGTCCCACTGTTCATCTTTCCCATCTATCCTGTCCCCCTGTTCATCTCTCCCCATCTTTCCCCCTGATCATCTCTCCGCCTCTATCCCAACCCCCTGTTCATCACTCCTCATCTATCCCCCTGTTCATCTTTCCCCATCTATCCCCTAGTTCAACTCTCCCCATCTATCCTGTCCCACTGTTCATATCTCTGCATCTATCCCATCGTTCATCTCTCCCCATCTGTCGCCCTGTTCATCTCTCGCCATCTCTCCCAACCCCCTATTCATCTCTCCCCATCTATCCCCCTGTTCATCTCTCCCCATCTATCCCCCTGTTCATCTCTCCCCATCTATCCTGTCCCTGTTCATCTCTCCCCATCTATCCCCCTGTTCATCTCTCACCATCTATCCTCCTGTTCATCTCTCACCATCTATCCCCCTGTTCATCTCTCTCCATCTATCAAAATCCCCTGTTCATCTCTCCTCATCTATCCCGTCCCCCTGTTTATCTCTCCCCATCTATTCCTGTACCCCGGTTAATTTCTCCCGATCTATCCCATTGTTCATATCTCCCCATCTATCCTTTCCCCCTGTTCATATCTTCTCATCTATCCTGTCCCCCTGTTCATTTCTCCCCATCTATCCCAAACCCCTGTTCATCTCCCCCATCTATCCTCTCCCCCTGTTCATATCTTCTCATCTATTGTGTCCCCCTGTTCATCTCTCCCCATCTATCCCGCCACCTGTTCATCTCTCCCCATCTATCCCCCTGTTCATCTCTCCCCATCTATCCCCTTGTTCATCTCTCACCATCTATCCCCCTGTTCATCTCTCCCCATCTATCCTGTCCCACTGTTCATCTTTCCCATCTACCCTGTCCCCCTGTTCATCTCTCCCCATCAATCCTGTCCCCCTGTTCATCTCTCCCCATCTTTCCCCCTGTTCATCTCTCCCCATCAATCCCCCTGTTCATCTCTCTCCATCTATCCTGTCCCCCTGTTCATCTCTCCCATCTTTCCCACTGTTCTTCTCTCCCCATCTATCCCCCTGTTCATCTCTCCCCATCTATCCCACTGTTCATCTTTCCCATGTATCCTGTCCCCCTGTTCATCTCTCCCCATCTATCCCCTTGTTCATCTCTCACCATCTATCCCCCTGTTCATCTCTCCCCATCTATCCTGTCCCCCTGTTCTTCTCTCCCCATCTATCCCCCTGTTCATCTCTCCCCATCTTTCCCACTGTTCATCTCTCCCCATCTATCCCCCTGTTCATCTCTCACCATCTATCCCCCTGTTCATCTCTCTCCATCTATTCCCCCGGTTCATCTTTCCCTCTCTAATCCATCCCCTTGTTCATCAGTCCTTATCTATCCCGTCCCCCTGTTCGTCTCTCCCCATCTATCCTGTCCCACTGTTCATCTTTCCCATCTATCCTGTCCCACTGTTCATCTCTCCCCATCTGTCCCCCTGTTCATCTCTCACCATCTATCCCCCTGTTCATCTTTCCCCATCTATCCCGTCCCCCTGTTCATCTCTCCCCATCTATCCTGTCCCCCTGTTCATCTCTCCCCATCTGTCCCCCTGTTCATCTCTCACCATCTATCCCCCTGTTCATCTTTCCCCATCTATCCCGTCCCCCTGTTCATCTCTCCCCATCTATTCCCCTGTTCATCTCTCCCCATCTATCCCGTCCCCCTGTTCATCTCTCCCCATCTATCCCAACCCCCTGTTCATTGCTCCCCATCTATCCTAAACCCCTGTTCATTGCTCCCCATCTATCCCGTCCCCCTGTTCATCTCTCCCCATCTATCCCAACCCCCTGTTCATTGCTCCCCATCTATCCCAAACCCCTGTTCATTGCTCCTCATCTATCCCGTCCCCCTGTTCATTTCTCCCCATCTATCCCACCTCCCTATTCATCTCTCCCCATCTATCTCCCTGTTCCTCTCTCCTCATCTATCCCGTCCCCCTGTTCATCTCTAGCCATCTATCCCGTCCCCCTGTTCATCTCTCCCCGTCTATACTGTCGCCCTGTTCATCTCTCCCCATCTATCCCAACCCCCTGTTCATTGCTCCCCATCTATCCCCTGTTCATTTCTCCCCATTTATCCCATTGTTCATCTCTCCCCATCTATCCTGTCCCTCTGTTCATCTCTCCCCATCTATCCCAACCCCCTGTTAATTGCTCCCCATCTATCTCCCTGTTCATCTCACCCCATCTATCCCGTCCCCCTGTTCATCTCTCCCCATCTCTCCCCCTGTTCATCTCTCCCCATCTATCCCCCTGTTCATCTCTCCCCATCTATCTCCCTGTTCATCTCTCCCCATCTATCCCAACCCCCTGTTAATTGCTCCCCATCTATCCCCCTGTTCATCTCTCCCCATCTATCCCCCTGTTCATCTCTCCCCATCTATCCCGTCCCCCTGTTCATTTCTCCCCATCCACCCCCCTGTTCACCTCTCTTCATCTATCCCATCCCCCTGTTCATCTCTCACCATCTATCCCCCTGTTCATCTCTCCTCATCTATCCCATCCCCCTGTTCATCTCTCACCATCTATCCCCCTGTTCATTTCTCCCCATCTATCCCCCTGTTCATCTCTCCCCATCCACCCCCCTGTTCATCTCTCCCCATCCATCCCCCTGTTCATCTCTCCCCATCTATCTCCCTGTTCATCTCTCCTCATCTATCCCATCTTCCTGTTCATCTCTCCTCATCTATCCCATCTCCCTGTTCATCTCTCCTCATCTATCCCATCCCCCTGTTCATCTCTCCCCATCTGTCTCCCTGTTCTTCTCATCTATCCCCCTGTTCATCTCTCCCCATCTATCCCATTGTTCATCTCTCCCCATCTGTCTTGTCACCCTGGTCATCTCTCCCCATCTATCCTGTCCCTCTGTTCATCTCTCCCCATCTATCCTGTCCCTCTGTTCATCTCTCCCCATCTATCCTGTCACCCTGGTCATCTCTCCCCATCTATCCTGTCCCTCTGTTCATCTCTCCCCATCTATCCTGTCCCTCTGTTCATCTCTCCCCATCTATCCCATTGTTCATTTCTCCCCATCTGTCTTGTCACCCTTTTCATCTCTCCCCGTCTATCCTGTCACCCTGGTCATCTCTCCCCATCTATCCCGTCCCCCTGTTCATCTCTCCCCATCTATCCCGTCCCCCTGTTCATCTCTCCCCGTCTATCCTGTCACCCTGGTCATCTCTCCCCATCTATCCCATTGTTCATCTCTCCCCATCTGTCTTGTCACCCTGGTCATCTCTCCCCATCTATCCTGTCCCTCTGTTCATCTCTCCCCATCTATCCTGTCCCTCTGTTCATCTCTCCCCATCTATCCCATTGTTCATCTCTCCCCATCGGTCCTGTCACCCTGGTCATCTCTCCCCATCTATCCCAAACCCCTGTTCATCTCTCACCATCTATCCCGCCACCTGTTCATCTCTCCCCATCTCTCCCCCTGTTCATCTCTCCCCATCTATCCCCTTGTTCATCTCTCACCATCTATCCCCCTGTTCATCTCTCCCCATCTATCCTGTCCCCCTGTTCATCTCTCCCCATCTTTCCCACTGTTCTTCTCTCCCCATCTATCCCCCTGTTCATCTCTCACCATCTATCCCCCTGTTCATCTCTCCCCATCTATCCTGTCCCCCTGTTCATCTCTCCCATCTTTCCCACTGTTCTTCTCTCCCCATCTATCCCCCTGTTCATCTCTCTCCATCTATCCTGTCCCCCTGTTCATCTCTCCCATCTTTCCCACTGTTCTTCTCTCCCCATCTATCCCCCTGTTCTTCTCTCCCCATCTATCCCACTGTTCATCTTTCCCATCTATCCTGTCCCCCTGTTCATCTCTCCACATCTATCCCCTTGTTCATCTCTCACCATCTATCCCCCTGTTCATCTCTCCCCATCTATCCTGTCCCCCTGTTCATCTCTCCCCATCTTTCCCACTGTTCATCTCTCCCCATCTATCCCCCTGTTCATCTCTCACCATCTATCCCCCTGTTCATCTCTCTCCATCTATTCCCCCGGTTCATCTTTCCCCCTCTAATCCATCCCCTTGTTCATCAGTCCTTATCTATCCCGTCCCCCTGTTCGTCTCTCCCCATCTATCCTGTCCCACTGTTCATCTCTCCCCATCTTTCCCCCTGTTCATCTCTCCCCATCTGTCCTGTCCCCCTGATCATCTCTCCGCCTCTATCCCCCTGTTCGTCTCTCCCCATCTATCCCATCCCCCTGTTCATCTTTCCCCATCAATCCTGTCCCCCTGTTCATCTCTCCCCATCTGTCCCCCTGTTCGTCTCTCCCCATTTATCCCGTCCCCCTGTTCATCTTTCCCCATCTATCCTGTCCCCCTGTTCATCTCTCCCCACCTGTCCCCCTGTTCGTCTCTCCCCATCTATCCCGTCCCCCTGTTCATCTTTCCCCATCAATCCTGTCCCCCTGTTCGTCTCTCCCCATCTGTCCCCCTGTTCGTCTCTCCCCATCTATCCCATCCCCCTGTTAATCTTTCCCCATCAATCCTGTCCCCCTGTTCATCTCTCCCCATCTGTCCCCCTGTTCGTCTCTCCCCATCTATCCCATCCCCCTGTTCATCTTTCCCCATCTATCCTGTCCCCCTGTTCATCTCTCCCCATCTGTCCCCCTGTTCGTCTCTCCCCATCTATCCCGTCCCCCTGTTCATCTTTCCCCATCAATCCTGTCCCCCTGTTCATCTCTCCCCATCTGTCCCCCTGTTCGTCTCTCCCCATCTATCCCATCCCCCTGTTAATCTTTCCCCATCAATCCTGTCCCCCTGTTCATCTCTCCCCATCTGTCCCCCTGTTCGTCTCTCCCCATCTATCCCATCCCCCTGTTCATCTTTCCCCATCTATCCCCCTGTTCATCTCTCCCCATCAATCCTGTCCCCCTGTTCATCTCTCCCCATCTGTCCCCCTGTTCATCTCTCACCATCTATCCCCCTGTTCATCTCTCCCCATCTGTCCCCCTGTTCATCTCTCCCCATCTGTCCCCCTGTTCGTCTCTCCCCATCTATCCCGTCCCCCTGTTCATCTTTCCCCATCTATCCCCCTGTTCATCTCTCCCCATCTGTCCCCCTGTTCATCTCTCCCCATCTATTCCCCTGTTCATCTCTCCCCATCTATCCCATCCCCCTGTTCATCTCTCCCCATCTATCCCAAACCCCTGTTCATTGCTCCTCATCTATCCCGTCCCCCTGTTCATTTCTCCCCATCTATCCCACCTCCCTATTCATCTCTCCCCATCTATCTCCCTGTTCATCTCTCCTCATCTATCCCGTCCCCCTGTTCATCTCTCCCCGTCTATACTGTCGCCCTGTTCATCTCTCCCCATCTATCCCAACCCCCTGTTCATTGCTCCCCATCTATCCCCTGTTCATTTCTCCCCATTTATCCCATTGTTCATCTCTCCCCATCTATCCTGTCCCTCTGTTCATCTCTCCCCATCTATCCCGTCCCCCTGTTCATTTCTCCCCATCCACCCCCCTGTTCACCTCTCTTCATCTATCCCATCCCCCTGTTCATCTCTCACCATCTATCCCCCTGTTCATCTCTCCTCATCTATCCCATCCCCCTGTTCATCTCTCACCATCTATCCCCCTGTTCATTTCTCCCCATCCACCCCCCTGTTCATCTCTCCCCATCTATCCCCCTGTTCATCTCTCCCCATTTATCCCATTGTTCATCTCTCCCCATCTATCCTGTCCCTCTGTTCATCTCTCCCCATCTATCCCGTCCCCCTGTTCATTTCTCCCCATCCACCCCCCTGTTCACCTCTCTTCATCTATCCCATCCCCCTGTTCATCTCTCACCATCTATCCCCCTGTTCATCTCTCCTCATCTATCCCATCCCCCTGTTCATCTCTCACCATCTATCCCCCTGTTCATTTCTCCCCATCCACCCCCCTGTTCATCTCTCCCCATCTATCCCCCTGTTCATCTCTCCCCATCTATCTCCCTGTTCATCTCTCCTCATCTATCCCATCTTCCTGTTCATCTCTCCTCATCTATCCCATCTCCCTGTTCATCTCTCCTCATCTATCCCATCCCCCTGTTAATCTCTCCCCATCTGTCTCCCTGTTCTTCTCTTCTCATCTATCCCCCTGTTCATCTCTCCCCATCTATCCCATTGTTCATCTCTCCCCATCTGTCTTGTCACCCTGGTCATCTCTCCCCATCTATCCTGTCCCTCTGTTCATCTCTCCCCATCTATCCTGTCCCTCTGTTCATCTCTCCCCATCTATCCTGTCACCCTGGTCATCTCTCCCCATCTATCCTGTCCCTCTGTTCATCTCTCCCCATCTATCCTGTCCCTCTGTTCATCTCTCCCCATCTATCCCATTGTTAATTTCTCCCCATCTGTCTTGTCACCCTTTTCATCTCTCCCCGTCTATCCTGTCACCCTGGTCATCTCTCCCCATCTATCCCGTCCCCCTGTTCATCTCTCCCCATCTATCCCGTCCCCCTGTTCATCTCTCCCCGTCTATCCTGTCACCCTGGTCACCCACAGGATCCAAGATGGCGTAGCAGTGTAGACGTGTTTCTTTAGTCCTCTCGTGTACGTTCGTATTTTTTCGTATTTCTTGTATATATTTTAACATTTTTTTTCTATCTCTTTTCGATTTTTAATTCGATTATACCTTCCGGTAACCTACCTCACCCAATGTGATACGGAATCGCTATTATTTTTTAACTTTGGAACACTTTCAAGAACCCCCAGTAGCTAACCAGCTAATCAGCTACAAGGTAATTTAGCCATTTTTTGCCGCTGCTAGCAGCTTTTACCTTCTGCACAGACACCAGCCCTGTTATTAGCCTGGATATTACTCACCAATTTACCAGCATCGGACTGTCTCTCGACAACAACGCCGGATTCCTGCCGTAATCCCTGAGCCACTACTTCTGATCCTCACAGCTAGCTTGCAGCTAGCGCAGCTAGCGCCACTGCCACGAAGCTAGCACCAGTTAGCAAACACAATTCTACAATTCACAACCTCTCTTTCGCCATCGCCATCCGGCTTGGATTCTCTGTCGACACGACCACGTCTGGTCTGCAGACGAATACCCCATCCGCTGTGCCCTCAACCGGCCCCCGTCTGAGCAGACCCCCTCCGTCTGAGCAGACCACCCCCCGGGCTACTAACTTTAAACGCCGCGTGCTAGCTTAGTGGAGGCCTCCCTGCTCCATCTACGGCTGCCCCCTGGACACTATGATCACTTGGCTACATAGCTGATGCCTGCTTGACTGTCCATTAATTCACGGTACTCCATTCTGTTTATTTGTGTTTTATCTGTCGGCTCTGTGCTTTAACTCAGGATCTGTGTGTAGTTAATCCGACCCTCTCTGCCTAGTTGTCGCCATTTTTACCTGTTGTTGCTGTGTTAGTGGACTAGCTGCTGTTATCTTACCTGTTGTTTTAGCTAGCTCTCCCAATCAAGACCTGCAATCACTTTATGCCTTATTGTATGTCTCTCTCAAATATCAATATGCCTTGCATACTGTTGTTCAGGCTAGTTATCATTATCATTGTTTTGGTTTGCAATGGACCCCGTAGTTCCACTCTCCGTACCTCTGATACCTCCTTTGTCCCACCCCCCACACATGCGGTGACCTCACCCATTGAGACCAGCATGTCCAGAGATACAACCTCTCTTATCATCACCCAGTGCCTGGGCTTGCCTCCGCTGTACCCGTGCCCCACCATACCCCTGTCTGCACATTATGCCCAGAATCTATTCTACCACGCCCATAAATCTGCTCCTTTTATTCTTTGTCCCCAGCGCTCTAGGCGACCAGTTTTGATAGCCTTTAGCCGCACCCTCATCCTACTACTCCTCTGTTCCTCGGGTGATGTGGAGGTAAACCCAGGCCCTGCATGTCCCCAGTCACCCTCATTTGTTGACTTCTGTGATCGAAAAAGCCTTGGCCTCATGCATGTCAACATCAGAAGCCTCCTCCCTAAGTTTGCCTTACTCACCGCTTTAGCACACTCTGCCAACCCTGATGTTCTTGCCGTGTCCGAATCCTGGCTTAGGAAGGCCACCAAAAATTCGGGGATTTCCATACCCAACTATAACACTTTCCGTCAAGATAGAACTGCCAAAGGGGGAGGAGTTGCAATCTACTGCAGAGATAGCCTGCAAAGTTCTGTCATACTTTCCAGGTCTATGCCCAAACAGTTCGAACTTCTAATTTTAAAAATTAATCTCTCCAGAAATAAGTCTCTCACTGTTGCCGCCTGCTACCGACCCCCCTCAGCTCCCAGCTGTGCCCTGGACACCATCTGTGAATTGATCGCTCCCCATCTAGCTTCAGAGTTTGTTCTGTTAGGTGACCTAAACTGGGATATGCTTAACACCCCGGCAGTCCTACAATCCAAGCTTGATGCCCTCAATCTCACACAAATCATCAAGGAACCCACCAGGTACAACCCTAAATCCGTAAACATGGGCACCCTAATAGACATTATCCTGACCAACCTGCCCTCCAAATACACCTCTGCTGTCTTCAATCAAGATCTCAGCGATCACTGCCTCATTGCCTGTATCCGCCACGGGTCCGCGGTCAAACGACCACCCCTCATCACTGTCAAACGCTCCCTAAAACACTTCTGCGAGCAGGCCTTTCTAATCGACCTGGCCCGGGTACCCTGGAAGGATATTGACCTCATCCCGTCAGTTGAGGATGCCTGGTCATTCTTTAAAAGTTACTTCCTCACCATATTAGACAAGCATGCTCCGTTCAAAAAATGCAGAACCAAGAACAGATATAGCCCTTGGTTCACTCCAGACCTGACTGCCCTCGACCAGCACAAAAACATCCTGTGGCGAACTGCAATAGCATCGAAGAGCCCCCGCGATATGCAACTGTTCAGGGAAGTCAGGAACCAATACACGCAGTCAGTCAGGAAAGCAAAGGCCAGCTTTTTCAAGCAGAAATTTGCATCCTGTAGCTCTAACTCCAAAAAGTTCTGGGATACTGTAAAGTCCATGGAAAACAAGAGCACCTCCTCCCAGCTGCCCACTGCACTGAGGCTAGGTAACACGGTCACCACTGATAAGTCCGTGATAATCGAAAACTTCAACAAACATTTCTCAATGGCTGGCCATGCCTTCCTCCTGGCGACTCCAACCTTGGCCAACAGCCCCGCCCCCCCCGCTGCTACTCGCCCAAGCCTCCCCAGCTTCTCCTTTACCCATATCCAGATAGCAGATGTTCTGAAAGAGCTGGAAAACCTGGACCCATACAAATCAGCTGGGCTTGACAATCTGGACCCCCTATTTCTGAAACTGTCCGCCGCCATTGTCGCACCCCCTATTACCAGCCTGTTCAACCTCTCCTTCGTATCATCTGAGATCCCCAAGGATTGGAAAGCTGCCGCGGTCATCCCCCTCTTCAAAGGGGGAGACACCCTGGACCCAAACTGTTACAGACCTATATCCATCCTGCCCTGCCTATCTAAGGTCTTCGAAAGCCAAGTCAACAAACAGATCACTGACCATCTCGAATCCCACCGTACCTTCTCCGCTGTGCAATCCGGTTTCCTAGCCGGTCACGGGTGCACTTCAGCCACGCTCAAGGTACTAAACGATATCATAACCACCATCGATAAAAGACATTACTGTGCAGCCGTCTTCATCGACCTGGCCAAGGCTTTCGACTCTGTCAATCACCATATTCTTATCGGCAGACTCAGTAGCCTCGGTTTTTCTAATGACTGCCTTGCCTGGTTCACCAACTACTTTGCAGACAGAGTTCAGTGTGTCAAATCGGAGGGCATGTTGTCCGGTCCTCTGGCAGTCTCTATGGGGGTACCACAGGGTTCAATTCTCGGGCCGACTCTTTTCTCTGTATACATCAATGATGTTGCTCTTGCTGCGGGCGATTCCCTGATCCACCTCTACGCAGACGACACCATTCTATATACTTCCGGCCCTTCCTTGGACACTGTGCTATCTAACCTCCAAACGAGCTTCAATGCCATACAACACTCCTTCCGTGGCCTCCAACTGCTCTTAAACGCTAGTAAAACCAAATGCATGCTTTTCATCCGGTCGCTGCCTGCACCCGCACGCCCGACTAGCATCACCACCCTGGACGGTTCCGACCTAGAATATGTGGACATCTATAAGTACCTAGGTGTCTGGCTAGACTGCAAACTCTCCTTCCAGACTCATATCAAACATCTCCAATCCAAAATCAAATCAAGAATCGGCTTTCTATTCCGCAACAAAGCCTCCTTCACTCACGCCGCCAAACTTACCCTAGTAAAACTGACTATCCTACCGATCCTCGACTTCGGCGATGTCATCTACAAAATAGCTTCCAATACTCTACTCAGCAAACTGGATGCAGTTTATCACAGTGCCATTCGTTTTGTTACTAAAGCACCTTATACGACCCACCACTGCGACCTGTATGCCCTAGTCGGCTGGCCCTCGCTACATGTTCGTCGTCAGACCCACTGGCTCCAGGTCATCTACAAGGCTATGCTAGGTAAAGTGCCGCCTTATCTCAGTTCACTGGTCACGATGGCTACACCCACCCGCAGCACGCGCTCCAGCAGGTGTATCTCACTGATCATCCCTAAAGCCAAAACCTCATTTGGACGCCTTTCCTTCCAGTTCTCTGCTGCCTGCGACTGGAACGAATTGCAAAAATCTCTGAAGTTGGAGACTTTTATCTCCCTCAACAACTTTAAAAATCTGCTATCCGAGCAGCTAACCGATCGCTGCAGCTGTACATAGTCCATCTGTAAACTACCCACCCAATTTACCTACCTCACCCCCCATACTGCTTTTATTTATTTACTTTTCTGCTCTTTTGCACACCAGTATCTCTTCTTGCACATGATCATCTGATGATTTATCACTCCAGTGTTAATCTGCTAAATTGTAATTATTCGATTTATTGCCTACCTCATGCCTTTTGCACACATTGTATATAGATTCTCTTTTTTTTCTACCATGTTATTGACTTGTTTATTGTTTACTCCATGTGTAACTCTGTGTTGTCTGTTCACACTGCTATGCTTTATCTTGGCCAGGTCGCAGTTGCAAATGAGAACTTGTTCTCAACTAGCCTACCTGGTTAAATAAAGGTGAAATAAAAAATAAAAAATAAAAATCTCTCCCCATCTATCCCATTGTTCATCTCTCCCCATCTGTCTTGTCACCCTGGTCATCTCTCCCCATCTATCCTGTCCTTCTGTTCATCTCTCCCCATCTATCCTGTCCCTCTGTTCATCTCTCCCCATCTATCCCATTGTTCATCTCTCCCCATCGGTCCTGTCACCCTGGTCATCTCTCCCCATCTATCCTGTCCCTCTGTTCATCTCTCCCCATCTATCCCAACCCCTTGTTCATCTCTCCCCATCTATGCTGTCCCCCTGTTCATCTCTCTCCATTTTTCCAGAATCCCCTGTTCATTTCTCCTCATCTATCCCGTCCCCCTGTTCATCTCTCCACATCTATTCTGTCCCCCTGTTCATCTCTCCCCATCTATCCTACCCCCCTGTTCATCTCTCCTCATCTATCCCATCCCCCTGTTCATCTCTCACCATCTATCCCCCTGTTCATCTCTCTCCATCTATCAAAATCCCATGTTCATCTCTCCCCATCTATCCCCTTGTTCATCTCTTCCCATCTATCCCGTCCCCCTATTCATCTCTCCCCATCTATCCCCCTGTTCATCTCTCCCCATCTATCCTGTCCCCCTATTCATCTCTCCCCATCTATCCCCCTGTTCATCTCTCCCCATCTATCCCCCTTTTCATCTCTCCCCATCTATCCCCCTGTTCATCTCTCCCCATCTATCCCCTTGTTCATCTCTCCCCATCTATCCCCTCCAAAAGCGAGTCCGGGTTGGAGCGAGTAGTCGCATTTCGCTTCGCTCCACAGGTAGTATTACATTTCATTTCATTACAGTACAACGGTTTGATTTGTTTGATCTTAGCAATTTTTTCTTAGCTAGCTACATAGCCGTCTTTGTATCAAAGATAATTGTGTAGTTTAGAGTAATTATCGAGGTTAGCTAGCCAGCTATTTTCGTCCTTCTAACGTAGTCAACACTGCTAGCTAGCCAGCTAGCTAACTTCTAACGAATAGCAGCACTGTAGGAACTATTACATTACAACGGAACGACTTGATTAGTGTAGTGTTAGCTAGCTACATAGTTGTCTTTGCTGTCTTTGTATCTAAGATAATTGTGTAGTTTAGAGTAATTATCGAGTAATTATCGAGGTTAGCTAGCGCCGCCGTTAGCTAGCGCCGCCGTTCTCCTACCTAGTCAACACTGCTAGCAACACTGCTAGCTAGCCAGCTAGCCAACTATCATTTTAGTCAATAAGATTTTTTGCAACGTAAGCTTAACTTTCTGAACATTCGAGACGTGTAGTCCACTTGTCATTCCAATCCCCTTTGCATTAGCGTAGCCTCTTCTGTAGCCTGTCAACTATGTGTCTGTCTATCCCTCTTCTCTCCTCTCTGCACAGACCATACAAACGCTTCACACCGCGTGGCCGCTGCCACTCTAACCTGGTGGTCCCAGCGCGCACGACCCACGTGGAGTTCCAGGTCTCCGGCAGCCTCTGGAACTGCCGATCTGCGGCCAACAAGGCAGAGTTCATCTCAGCCTATGCTTCCCTCCAGTCCCTCGACTTCTTGGCACTGACGGAAACATGGATTACCACAGATAACACTGCTACTCCTACTGCTCTCTCCTCGTCTGCCCACGTGTTCTCGCACACCCCGAGAGCTTCTGGTCAGCGGGGCGGTGGCACTGGGATCCTCATCTCTCCCAAGTGGACATTCTCTCTTTCTCCCCTGACCCATCTGTCTATCGCCTCCTTTGAATTCCATGCTGTCACAGTTACCAGCCCTTTCAAACTTAACATCCTTATCATTTATCGCCCTCCAGGTTCCCTTGGAGAGTTCATCAATGAGCTTGACGCCTTGATAAGTTCCTTTCCTGAGGATGGCTCACCTCTCACAGTTCTGGGTGACTTTAACCTCCCCACGTCTACCTTTGACTCATTCCTCTCTGCCTCCTTCTTTCCACTCCTCTCCTCTTTTGACCTCACCCTCTCACCTTCCCCCCCAACTCACAAGGCAGGCAATACGCTTGACCTCATCTTTAATAGATGCTGTTCTTCCACTAATCTCATTGCAACTCCCCTCCAAGTCTCCGACCACTACCTTGTATCCTTTTCCCTCTCGCTCTCATCCAACACTTCCCACACTGCCCCCACTCGGATGGTATCGCGCCGTCCCAACCTTCGCTCTCTCTCCCCCGCTACTCTCTCCTCTTCCATCCTATCATCTCTTCCCTCTGCTCAAACCTTCTCCAACCTATCTCCTGATTCTGCCTCCTCAACCCTCCTCTCCTCCCTTTCTGCATCCTTTGACTCTCTATGTTCCCTATCCTCCAGGCCGGCTCGGTCCTCCCCTCCTGCTCCGTGGCTCGACGACTCATTGCGAGCTCACAGAACCGGGCTCCGGGCAGCCGAGCGGAAATGGAGGAAAACTCGCCTCCCTGCGGACCTGGCTTCCTTTCACTCCCTTCTCTCTACATTCTCCTCTTCTGTCTCTGCTGCTAAAGCCACTTTCTACCACTCTAAATTCCAAGCATCTGCCTCTAACCCTAGGAAGCTCTTTGCCACCTTCTCCTCCCTCCTGAATCCTCCTCCCCCTCCTCCCCCCTCCTCCCTCTCTGCGGATGACTTCGTCAACCATTTTGAAAAGAAGGTCGACGACATCCGATCCTCGTTTGCTAAGTCAAACGACACCGCTGGTTCTGCTCACACTGCCCTACCCTGTGCTTTGACCTCTTTCTCCCCTCTCTCTCCAGATGAAATCTCGCGTCTTGTGACGGCCGGCCGCCCAACAACCTGCCCGCTTGACCCTATCCCCTCCTCTCTTCTCCAGACCATTTCCGGAGACCTTCTCCCTTACCTCACCTCGCTCATCAACTCATCCTTGACCGCTGGTTACGTCCCTTCCGTCTTCAAGAGAGCGAGAGTTGCACCCCTTCTGAAAAAACCTACACTCGATCCCTCCGATGTCAACAACTACAGACCAGTATCCCTTCTTTCTTTTCTCTCCAAAACTCTTGAACGTGCCGTCCTTGGCCAGCTCTCCTGCTATCTCTCTCAGAATGACCTTCTTGATACAAATCAGTCAGGTTTCAAGACTAGTCATTCAACTGAGACTGCTCTTCTCTGTGTCACGGAGGCGCTCCGCACTGCTAAAGCTAACTCTCTCTCCTCTGCTCTCATCCTTCTAGACCTATCGGCTGCCTTTGATACTGTGAACCATCAGATCCTCCTCTCCACCCTCTCCGAGTTGGGCATCTCCGGCGCGGCCCACGCTTGGATTGCGTCCTACCTGACAGGTCGCTCCTACCAGGTGGCGTGGCGAGAATCTGTCTCCGCACCACGTGCTCTCACCACTGGTGTCCCCCAGGGCTCTGTTCTAGGCCCTCTCCTATTCTCGCTATACACCAAGTCACTTGGCTCTGTCATATCCTCACATGGTCTCTCCTATCATTGCTATGCAGACGACACACAATTAATCTTCTCCTTTCCCCCTTCTGATAACCAGGTGGCGAATCGCATCTCTGCATGTCTGGCAGACATATCAGTGTGGATGACGGATCACCACCTCAAGCTGAACCTCGGCAAGACGGAGCTGCTCTTCCTCCCGGGGAAGGACTGCCCGTTCCATGATCTCGCCATCACGGTTGACAACTCCATTGTGTCCTCCTCCCAGAGTGCTAAGAACCTTGGCGTGATCCTGGACAACACCCTGTCGTTCTCAACTAACATCAAGGCGGTGACCCGTTCCTGTAGGTTCATGCTCTACAACATTCGCAGAGTACGACCCTGCCTCACACAGGAAGCGGCGCAGGTCCTAATCCAGGCACTTGTCATCTCCCGTCTGGATTACTGCAACTCGCTGTTGGCTGGGCTCCCTGCCTGTGCCATTAAACCCCTACAACTCATCCAGAACGCCGCAGCGTCTGGTGTTCAACCTTTCCAAGTTCTCTCACGTCACCCCGCTCCTCCGCTCTCTCCACTGGCTTCCAGCATCCACTACAAGACCATGGTGCTTGCCTACGGAGCTGTGAGGGGAACGGCACCTCCGTACCTTCAGGCTCTGATCAGTCCCTACACCCAAACAAGGGCACTGCGTTCATCCACCTCTGGCCTGCTCGCCTCCCTACCTCTGAGGAAGTACAGTTCCCGCTCAGCCCAGTCAAAACTGTTCGCTGCTCTGGCACCCCAATGGTGGAACAAACTCCCTCACGACGCCAGATCAGCAGAGTCAATCACCACCTTCCGGAGACACCTGAAACCCCACCTCTTTAAGGAATACCTAGGATAGGATAAAGTAATCCTTCTAACCCCCTCCCCTTAAAAGAGTTAGATGCACTATTGTAAAGTGGTTGTTCCACTGGATATCATAAGGTGAATGCACCAATTTGTAAGTCGCTCTGGATAAGAGCGTCTGCTAAATGACTTAAATGTAAATGTAGTTCATTTCTCCCCATCTATCCTGTCCCACTGCTCATCTATGCCGTCCCCCTGTTCATCTCTCGCCATTTATCCCGTCCGCCTGTTCATCTCTCCCCGTCTATACTGTCGCCCTGTTCATCTCTCCCCATCTATCCCCTAGTTCATTTTTCCCCATCTATCCTGTCCCACTGTTCATCTATGCCGTCCGCCTGTTCATCTCTCCCCATCTATCCCATCCCCCTGTTCATCTCTCTCCATCTATCCCGTCCCCCTGTTCATCTCTCCCCATCTATCCCCCTGTTCATCTCTCCCCATCCACCCCCATGTTCATCTCTCCCCATCTCTCCCCATCTATCCCGTCCCCCTGTTCATCTCTCCCCATCTATCCCGACCCCCTGTTCATCTCTCCCATTTATCCCCCTGTTCATCTCTCCCCATCCGTCCCCATGTTCATCTCTCCCCATCCATCCCCATGTTCATCTCTCCTATTTCCTCTCCTCATCTTCCCCTCCACCTATTTCCTCCCATATCTCCTTCTCTCCTGTCTTGCTTCCCTCTTCCTTCTACTAAGACAACTGATCGTTCATCAAAAAAGTATATATGTAATGAAATAGTGCCAGTCTAACCCATTGAGTTTTCATGAACTGTCCCGTAACAGCAGAGCAAGTTGAAAGACAGTGAACAGATACACACACACACACACATCTCATAAAAAGTGACATGTACAAAATGATGATCAGACATCACACAGAGCTTCAGAGTAAACAGAAAGACAACATCCCACAGGATGGTACAGCACATCGCTCAGGCAAAAACACATACAGGGGGTGTGATGAACAGATCAAACAACTCAGAACATTGAGGAAACCCTGGAGATGGAGACCACATTAGGCTTTGTACATCCTACAGAACATGTCAACATCACCCACTCTTATTAATCACTCATCAATTAATCAATCAACAAATCAACCAATCAACCAATCAATTAAATTAGCAAAAAATTACTCAACTGATCAATCAATTTTTTGTACTTACAAAAGCTGGCTAGTCAAATATGCTTGAATAACTAGTTAGATGGAGAAACTACATTTTTAGGTTACTTGTAGGCGGCTGTAGGGGGTGCGTACTGGCGGCAGAGAAGTCAGGCGCAGGGGTAGCAAAAACTGATTTACAACGGCGCAGTTTAATAAACAAAACCACCGTAAACAGAACAATAAATCAATGGGTAAACAAAACCCGTTACACACCAGCATAACGTGCACAAGCACTACAATAAACAATTCCGGACAAGGACATGGGGGGGAACAGATGTTTAAATACACAACATGTAAAGATTGAATTGAAACCAGGTGTGTGGGAAGACAAGACAAAACAAATGGAACATGAAAGGTGGATCGGCAATGGCTAGAAGACCGGTGACGTCGATCGCCGAACGGCGCCCGAACAAGGAGCGGACCAACTTCGGCAGAAGTCGTGACAGCGGCAATTGTAGACATTCAAGTTGCCCGGCGAACAGCCGTCAGTACATACAATTTAGCCAGCACGGTGTACAGCACTCAGCCATTCGTTACCTATAGCGAACGTCTCGTATACTGTACTACACAATGTTACACATCACATTTTAGCGTCATCAGCACAGTGTAGTGTACCGCTGCACTGGAGCCATTCCACACAGGCCTGTAACTAGGTCAGGCTCCTCAGTGCCTCAAAAATCTATTAATATCATCAAAAATGCATCATACCAGCCAGGGTTCTCACTGAGACCCTACACTCTTACTATTCCCCCTAGTCTCCCCGTTGACTCTTACATGCAGTATATATAAAATATATAAAAATATCTTTCTGTGCTTTATCCTCAAAGGATCAGTCCATTCAAAGTGTTTGAGAGGCTCCTTGACAAGGAACGTATCCCAGAGTGCTTTGCAAATCAGGGTCTGGAGGAGGAAGTGTCAAATGGTGTTTTCCCTTTTATCTTTTTTTTTTGCATTCTGCCCAATTCAGGAAGTGTTTATCCATATCGTTTATCCATTCCCTCCTCTCTTACACTCTTAGAAAAAAAGGTGCTATCTAGAACCTTAAAGGGTTCTTCAGCTGTTCCCATAGGAGAACCGTTTGGGGTCCATGTAGAACCCTCTGGGGAATGGAAACCAAAAGAGTTCTACCTGGAATCCAAAAGGGTTCTCCTATGGGGATAGCCAAAGAACGCTTTAGGAAAAAAAAAATCTAATAGTGTACCTTCCATCGCCTGCCTGGCGGGACCTTTGATGTTCGTCTGAGCGTCAGTTGAGACGTGATCCAGTGATTAGAACACATGTCATCATTGGAAAACTGCTCAGAAGAGGGAAGCGGGAATGTTTGGATCATCTGTGAGCTTTCATCTGCTATTGAAGTTACCTTTAATAATGTTGAGAATCCACATTCAGGAAATGCTTTTTAAAAGGAGGGAATCAGCCCCAGCCTAGTAAACTATAGAGGATTACCTGCTTAGCTCAACCCATTCACACGCATTCTGTAGGGAGTTTATATGAGCTAGCAAACAATCTTTGTGTAGTTCATAAATGTGTTTATCAAACGTTATTGGGACATGATCAGGTATTAGCTTCATGCTCAGGGCAAACATGGAATCACTCCACCAGCCACATCAATATGTTTCTCCGGGAGCTGGATCAAACGTTATTCCAGCAGAACTGTGTGCATTAAAGTCCCCAAGAGGTTATGTAAATACATAAAAATAAGTTGCTTGAGAATATTCATTCATTAAGGATTCTCATGTTTTACTTCATGGTGCTATAACAGATGACAGATGAGCCTGTGAGAAGGACAATCTAGCGAGCAGAACTTATTTGGGGTATTAGCGTTGCCTACATATGACAAATGAGAACAACATTATCAAACTCATTCAACATTTATTGTAAGTGTTGACCCAACCCAGTTGAAGCACTGTTTTTATAGAACGGTGACTGTATGCAACTTAGATCATTACATTGAAACAGGTACCTTCCACCTTTATGTCTCACAGACAGAGGGGACAGTAATTGTACCTAGGTAATTATAAAGCTAAATCACACTGCATATGCTAAAAGTACACCAATCCTCATTCATTACAAGTGTGAGAGTGATGAAACGGTGTGACACAACAAACTACAAGGACCATTTTATATTTGACAGTCCTATTTCAGCTAGTATTTACCAGAGTTGTCTAATGTAATGTGTTGTAAGCAGCATAGATAATTTTAGGTTCTTAGTTCCACAAATGAAATACAATCGATAATTAAGTGGTATAAAACTTTTGGGTGAGGTTTTTGTCAATGAATCCCAAAGAAGCACAACAACAAAGTCAATGGGCAAGATAGTATGTGATTTCCATTGTACTGTACACTGTATGCTTGGGGAAATTAAGCATCAGGGAAATAGTGGACTTAAGTAGAAATCAAATCCAACCAATACGTTTATCCTCTCCAATACATTTCATGAATATCTTTTCCAAGCTGTCCAAAACGTGAGTGGACTGTCACCGTGTGATAACAATGTTACCATCCAAAACCTTGTGCCAGATGCATAAACAATACTACTTTGTACTGTTGAAATACTCTACCTTATGTTTGTCTGATAGAGCTTCGCTGTGACGACAGGTGTTTGATGTCGATAGCTCTTATGTTGCCAGATGCATGTTCACAGAGGGAATGGGAACGTTGATCAATCTGTAATAGTCAACTCCATTACCTTATGTTAGAGAGGCATTTTCAGCTCTAAGTCATTTGGCACAGAGGTCAGAATAATACATATCCCAGGTCTGAGCCCCTTTGGGCAAGAGTTGCACTGTTCTCAACTTAGAGCTTAAGATGTAATATTGGGAAAGTAAGTGGGTTTGTTAGAGTCTTTGTTTACCTCTCGTTGTCTCTCTCTAAGCCTCCCTCCCACCTTATGAGTGTTTGTATCTGTGTGTGTGTGTGTGTGTGTGTGTGTGTGTGTGTGTGTGTGTGTGTGTGTGTGTGTGTGTGTGTGTGTGTGTGTGTGTGTGTGTGTGTGTGTGTGTGTGTGTGTGTGTGTGTGTGTGTGTGTGTGTGTGCGTGCTTTAAGGACTAAACAAACTAACTCTGTCTCTGACACTCACACTCTTGCACACACACGCACACGCACAGACACACTCACTCACTCACTCACTCACACCAACAAACACACACACTAACAAACACACACACTCACACCAACAAACACACACACACCAACAAACACACACACTCACACCAACAAACACACCTACCTATTGTGATTGCTGTCCTGGTCCCCGCCTAATTGGCAATTAAACAGCGCTCACAAAGCAATCAGGCGGCAGCCAGGACAGCTGCGGCAGAGGGAAAATGAGCTTGTTTATAGTTTCACAAGCTTTAACTTTCAGATCTATTTTAGAGGAGAGACATCAGAACGAGCTCGATGGGACCATTGTGTTTTTCAGGACTTGATTGGGCCTAAGAGGTGCTTTTCTATGCTAAAGATCAACGTGTTGTGTGAGTATGTGTATGGGTGTTTGTGTGGTCATGCTGGCGAGTAAACTGTGGGTTACCACTGACAATTTTTCTAAGCGGATGGGGATTATTGAAAATAACAATAGTTATTCCTGATTCTGAAGTGATTTTAGTAAACAGTGGGTTTCTGTTAGCAATAGAGAATAAGGAAGTGGTTTGTGTGTGTGTGTGTATGTATGTATGTGTGTGTGTGTGTGTGTGTGTGTGTGTTGAGAGGGAGGGTATGTTATCCATACAATGTATTCAGTACCACTCTCTCTTTCTCTCTCTCAATATGGGTGATATGCTAAAGTTAGATACAGTACCGCTCTCTCGTTCTCTCTCTCAATGTGGGTGATATGCTAAAGTTAGATACAGTACCGCTCTCTCAATGTGGGTGATATGCTAGAGGTAGATATGGCACCGATCTCTCATTCTCTCTCTCTCAATGTGAGTGATACACTAAAGTTAGATACAGTACCACTCTCGTTCTCTCTCTCAATATGGGTGATATGATAAAGGTAGACACAGTATCACTATCTCGTTATCTCTCTCATTTTGGGTGATATGCTAAAGTTAGATACAGTACCGCTCTCTCATTCTCTCTCTCAACGTGGGTGATATGCTAAAGTTAGATACAGTACCGCTCTCTCTTTCTCTCTCTCAATGTGGGTGATACCCTAAAGTTAGATACAGTACCGAACTCTCTTTCTCTCTCTCTCAATGTGGGTGATATGCTAAAGTTAAATACAGTACCGCTCTCTCATTCTCTCTCTCAACGTGGGTGATATGCTAAAGTTAGATACAGTACCGCTCTCTCTTTCTCTCTCTCTCTCTCTCTCTCTCTCTCTCTCAATATGGGTGATATGCTAAAGTTAGATACAGTACCGCTCTCTCATTCTCTCTCTCAACGTGGGTGATATGCTATAGTTAGATACAGTACCGCTCTCTCGTTCTCTCTCTCAATATGGGTGATGTGCTAAAGTTAGATACAGTACCGCTCTCTCTTTCTCTCTCTCAATATGGGTGATATGCTAAAGTTAGATACAGTACCGCTCTCTCTTTCTCTCTCTCAATATGGGTGATATGCTAAAGTTAGATACAGTACCGCTCTCTCTTTCTCTCTCTCAATGTGGGTGATATGCTAAAGTTAGATACAGTACTGCTCTCTCAATGTGGGTGATATGTTAAAGTTAGACACAGTATCACTCACTTGTTATCTCTCTCAGTTTGGGTGATATGCTAAAGTTAGATACAGTACCGCTCTCTCTTTCTCTCTCTCAATATGGGTGATACCCTAAAGTTAGATACAGTACCGCTCTCTCTTTCTCTCTCACTCAATGTGGGTGATATGCTGAAGTTAGATACAGTACCGCTCTCTCATTGTGGGTGATATACTAAAGTTAGACAAAGTATCACTCTCTCGTTATCTCTCTCAATGTGGGTGATATGCTAAATGTAGCTACAGTACCACTCTCTATTTCTCTCTCTCAGTTTGGGTGATATTCTAAAGTTATATACAGTACCGCTCTCTCTTTCTCTCTCTTAATATTGGTAATATTCTAAAGTTAAATACAATACCGCTCTCTCTTACTCTCTCTCAATATTGGTGATATGTCAAAGTTAGATACATTACTGCTCTCTCGTTCTCTCTCTCAATGTGGGTATTATGCTAAAGGTAGACACAGTATCACTCTCTCGTACCTTCACTCAATGTGGGTGATATGCTAAAGTTAGATACAGTACCGCTCTCTCTTTCTCTCTCTCTCAATGTGGGTGATATGCTAAAGGTAGATACAGTACCGCTCTCTCAATGTGGGTGATATGCTAAAGGTAGAGACAGTATCACTCTCTTGTTCTCTCTCTCAATGTGGGTGATATGTTAAAGGTAGCTAAAGTACCACTCTCTCAATATGGGTGATATGCTAAAGGTACATACAGTACTGCTCTCTCAATGTGGGTGATATGCAAAAGTTAGATACATTAGCGCTCTCTCATTCTCTCTCTCAATATGGGTGATATGCTAAAGTTAGATACCGTACCGCTCTCTCTTTCAATATGGGTGATATGCTAAAGTTAGATACAGTACCGCTCTCTCTTTCTCTCTCTCGATATGGGTGATATGCTAAAGTTAGATACAGTACCGCTCTCTCTTTCTCTCTCTCTCAATGTGGGTGATATGCTAAAGTTAGATACAGTACCGCTCTCTCTTTCTCTCTCTCTCAATGTGGGTGATATGCTAAAGTTAGATACATTAGCGCTCTCTCATTCTCTCTCTCAATGTGGTTGATATGCTAAAGTTAGATACAGTACCGCTCTCTCAATGTGGGTGATATGCTAAATGTAGCTACAGTAACACTCTCTCTCTCTCTCTCTCAATTTGGGTGATATGCTAAAGTTAGATACAGTACCTCTCTCGTTCTCTCTCTCAATGTGGGTGATATGCTAAAGTTAGATACAGTACCTCTCTCGTTCTCTCTCTCAATGTGGGTGATACCCTAAAGTTAGATACAGTACCGAACTCTCTTTCTCTCTCTCTCAATGTGGGTGATATGCTAAAGTTAGATACAGTACCGCTCTCTCATTCTCTCTCTCAACGTGGGTGATATGCTAAAGTTAGATACAGTACCGCTCTCTCTTTCTCTCTCTCTCTCTCTCTCAATATGGGTGATATGCTAAAGTTAGATACAGTACCGCTCTCTCTTTCTCTCTCTCTCTCAATATGGGTGATATGCTAAAGTTAGATACAGTACCGCTCTCTCTTTCTCTCTCTCTCTCTCTCAATATGGGTGATATGCTAAAGTTAGATACAGTACCGCTCTCTCTTTCTCTCTCTCTCTCTCTCAATATGGGTGATATGCTAAAGTTAGATACAGTACCGCTCTCTCTTTCTCTCTCTCTCTCTCTCTCTCTCAATATGGGTGATATGCTAAAGTTAGATACAGTACCGCTCTCTCTTTCTCTCTCTCTCTCTCTCTCTCAATATGGGTGATATGCTGAAGTTAGATACAGTACCGCTCTCTCGTTCTCTCTCTCAATATGGGTGATATGCTAAAGTTAGATACAGTACCGCTCTCTCATTCTCTCTCTCAACGTGGGTGATATGCTATAGTTAGATACAGTACCGCTCTCTCGTTCTCTCTCTCAATATGGGTGATGTGCTAAAGTTAGATACAGTACAGCTCTCGCTTTCTCTCTTTCAATATGGGTGATATGCTAAAGTTAGATACAGTACCGCTCTCTCGTTCTCTCTCTCAATGTGGGTGATATGCTAAAGTTAGATACAGTACCGCTCTCTCTTTCTCTCTCTCAATGTGGGTGATATGCTGAAGTTAGATACAGTACCGCTCTCTCATTGTGGGTGATATACTAAAGTTAGACAAAGTATCACTCTCTCGTTATCTCTCTCAATGTGAGTGATATGCTAAATGTAGCTACAGTACCACCCTCTCTTTCTCTCTCTCAGTTTGGGTGATATTCTAAAGTTATATACAGTACCGCTCTCTCTTTCTCTCTCTTAATATTGGTAATATTCTAAAGTTAAATACAATACCGCTCTCTCTTACTCTCTCTCAATATTGGTGATATGTCAAAGTTAGATACAGTACCGCTCTCTCTTTCTCTCTCTCTCAATGTGGGTAATATGCTAAAGGTAGACACAGTATCACTCTCTCGTACCTTCACTCAATGTGGGTGATATGCTAAAGTTAGATACAGTACCGCTCTCTCTTTCTCTCTCTCTCAATGTGGGTGATATGCTAAAGGTAGATACAGTACCGCTCTCTCAACGTGGGTGATATGCTAAAGGTAGAGACAGTATCACTCTCTTGTTCTCTCTCTCAATGTGGGTGATATGTTAAAGGTAGCTAAAGTACCACTCTCTCGTTCTCTCTCTCAATGTGGGTGATATGTTAAAGGTAGCTAAAGTACCACTCTCTCGTTCTCTCTCTCAATGTGGGTGATATGCTAAAGTTAGATACAGTACCGCTCTTTCTTTCTCTCTCTCAACATGGGTGATATGCTAAAGGTACATACAGTACTGCTCTCTCAATGTGGGTGATATGCTAAAGTTAGATACATTAGCGCTCTCTCATTCTCTCTCTCAATATGGGTGATATGCTAAAGTTAGATACAGTACCGCTCTCTCTTTCAATATGGGTTATATGCTATAGTTAGATACATTAGCGCTCTCTCATTCTCTCTCTCAATATGGGTGATATGCTAAAGTTAGATACAGTACCGCTCTCTCTTTCTCTCTCTCGATATGGGTGATATGCTAAAGTTAGATACAGTACCGCTCTCTCTTTCTCTCTCTCTCTCAATGTGGTTGATATGCTAAAGTTAGATACAGTACCGCTCTCTCAATATGGGTGATATGCTAAATGTAGCTACAGTAACACTCTCTCTCTCTCTCTCTCAATTTGGGTGATATGCTAAAGTTAGATACAGTACCTCTCTCGTTCTCTCTCTCAATGTGGGTGATATGCTAAAGTTAGATGCAGTACAGCTCTCTCTTTCTCACTTTCAATATGGGTGATATGCTAAAGTGTAGATACAGTAACACTCTCTCGTTCTCTCTCTCAATGTGGGTGATATGCTAAAGTTAGCACAGTACCGCTCTCTCTTTCAATATGGGTGATGTGCTACAGGTTAGATACAGTACCGCTCTCTCTTTCTTTCTCTCAATGTGGGTGATATGCTATAGTTAGATACAGTACCGCTCTCTCTTTCTCTCTCTCAATGTGGGTGATATGCTATAGTTAGATACAGTACCGCTCTCTCTTTCTTTCTCTCAATGTGGGTGATATGCTATAGTTAGATACAGTACCGCTCTCTCTTTCTCTCTCTCAATGTGGGTGATATGCTATAGTTAGATACAGTACCGCTCTCTCTTTCTCTCTCTCAATGTGGGTGATATGCTAAAGTTAGATATAGTACCGCTCTCTCATTGTGGGTAATATGGTAAAGTTAAATACAGTACTGCTCTCTCGTTCTCTCTCTCAATGTGGGTGATATGCTGAAGTTAGATACAGTACCGCTCTCTCATTGTGGGTGATATACTAAAGTTAGACAAAGTATCACTCTCTCGTTATCTCTCTCAATGTGGGTGATATGCTAAATGTAGCTACAGTACCACTCTCTCTTTCTCTCTCTCAGTTTGGGTGATATTCTAAAGTTATATACAGTACCGCTCTCTCTTTCTCTCTCTTAATATTGGTAATATTCTAAAGTTAAATACAATACCGCTCTCTCTTACTCTCTCTCAATATTGGTGATATGTCAAAGTTAGATACAGTACTGCTCTCTCGTACCTTCACTCAATGTGGGTGATATGCTAAAGTTAGATACAGTACCGCTCTCTCTTTCTCTCTCTCTCAATGTGGGTGATATGCTAAAGGTAGATACAGTACCGCTCTCTCAATGTGGGTGATATGCTAAAGGTAGAGACAGTATCACTCTCTTGTTCTCTCTCTCAATGTGGGTGATATGTTAAAGGTAGCTAAAGTACCACTCTCTCGTTCTCTCTCTCAATGTGGGTGATATGTTAAAGGTAGCTAAAGTACCACTCTCTCGTTCTCTCTCTCAATGTGGGTGATATGCTAAAGTTAGATACAGTACCGCTCTTTCTTTCTCTCTCTCAACATGGGTGATATGCTAAAGGTACATACAGTACTGCTCTCTCAATGTGGGTGATATGCTAAAGTTAGATACATTAGCGCTCTCTCATTCTCTCTCTCAATATGGGTGATATGCTAAAGTTAGATACAGTACCGCTCTCTCTTTCAATATGGGTTATATGCTAAAGTTAGATACATTAGCGCTCTCTCATTCTCTCTCTCAATATGGGTGATATGCTAAAGTTAGATACAGTACCGCTCTCTCTTTCTCTCTCTCTCTCAGCTCTCTCAATATGGGTGATATGCTAAATGTAGCTACAGTAACACTCTCTCTCTCTCTCTCTCAATTTGGGTGATATGCTAAAGTTAGATACAGTACCTCTCTCGTTCTCTCTCTCAATGTGGGTGATATGCTAAAGTTAGATGCAGTACAGCTCTCTCTTTCTCACTTTCAATATGGGTGATATGCTAAAGTTAGATACAGTACCTCTCTCGTTCTCTCTCTCAATGTGGGTGATATGCTAAAGTTAGACACAGTACCGCTCTCTCTTTCAATATGGGTGATGTGCTACAGGTTAGATACAGTACCGCTCTCTCTTTCTTTCTCTCAATGTGGGTGATATGCTATAGTTAGATACAGTACCGCTCTCTCTTTCTCTCTCTCAATGTGGGTGATATGCTATAGTTAGATACAGTACCGCTCTCTCTTTCTTTCTCTCAATGTGGGTGATATGCTATAGTTAGATACAGTACCGCTCTCTCTTTCTTTCTCTCAATGTGGGTGATATGCTGAAGTTAGATACAGTACCGCTCTCTCTTTCTCTCTCTCAATGTGGGTGATATGCTAAAGTTAGATACAGTACCGCTCTCTCATTGTGGGTAATATGCTAAAGTTAAATACAGTACTGCTCTCTCGTTCTCTCTCTCAATATGGGTGATTCTCTAAAGTTAGATACAGTACCACTCTCTTTCTCGCTCTCAATATGGGTGAGAGAGAAAGAGCCAAAGCAGTGATTTGCTAGTCACTGGCACATAAAAGACAAATGCTCTGAAACACCTTGAAAATACATTTTTTCAAGTTTAGATGTCTTCCTGATATGCACTGCCTCTGATGAAAAAATTGTTAGGTCAAAACATATAAAGCTACTATCGCCTGCTACTGAGGATACCTTTAACTGATCAGAGATCAATCTCTTCTCCCACATCACTGATATTCTTGTTTCAGCTTGTTCATTGTCTAGTTCTCTGGTGGGGAGGGACTGAGAAGGAGCTGGGACCGAATGTGAGCAGAGGCTGTGACATTGATAAGAACATAGACTGTTTAACTGAGAGGGAGAGAGAGCTGATTATTCATTATTCCATGGCCATATTGCTTTTTTCCCCCTATTGCCAGATTAATAAGGCCGCTGAAATACTTTTGTCTTCATTTGTGTAGGGATTTTTACAGTAGACAAAATACACATGTATAAGCCGTTTATTATGTCCTCATCAGCACAATACTAATACAAAGAATGTCCCTGCCTGCCAGCTTAGATCAACGAACACAGGCTATGTGGTTTGACATATCAGCCTGCGGTGGTGGACATTTCATCTCTGGATGTCTACGTGGGTTTGAACATGTTTTTTACATGGCTTTCAAATGTATGTAGTCCTTATACATATCAAGGACTATGCATCAACATCTCTCCAAGGCAGTCTGCTATTTCAAATGTCACATCAGCTTCACTAACGCCTTGGATATTAGTGGCCCTGGGTCACGAGCGGTGAGGAGCGGAGGGGTTTGTTTCCCTGACAATTCACAGCCTGTGTTAAAAGAAACAAGGCAATCTATATTGAAAACACCAGGTAGTGTCGACAAGCAAGGCGGAGCAATCTAGTGGCTAACTCGACGCAGCAATCAGTCCCATCCTCAGGCTTTTGGTGTTAGAGTGTCTACAAATCTAATTTCCTGTTTCACACCTCCACCGTTGCAATGTCGAGATACCAATTCTGACATCAAACGGCGTCCTCTTGGGCACGACTACACCGGCAGAATGAAATCAGTGGAACAACAACAACAGCCACCACTTAAAAAAAAGAAGACAGAGGACATTTTTTTTTAATGTGTTAATATGGCCAAGAGCTATTAACCAGGGAATCTCTGGGCTTCAATTTTAGGCTACAGCTGCTCATCAAAGATGTTCCTGGTTAGGTCACATGATATCAGGAAAATCTCATTACCACAGAAAGTTTCTCAAAACCTATTTTACAATTAAGCAAAATACAAAAGCAGATAATAGATTCAACAAAAATACACATAAAAGGCACAAGAAAACATTATGAACGTGTATGAACCAATTGAATATATGAAAAATGGATACAAAAAGCAAGCAATCAACATGTCACAGAGTGCAACTCCGCGGCAATGCGAGCTGAAGTGGGTTGTACGATCAGCTGCGATTGCATGGAGACAGCATTGCAGCTTGCTCTGTAAGCGAAGAGAGATACGATGTCAGTGTAATTGGGAACAGTAAGTGTTAATATATTTTTTTAGATGACAGTCGAAGTATTCAAGATCAATGTAAATGTACGTGGATGACGATCACAGTCAAATGTTCTGATGCCGACTGCAGTAGATATCTGGAGATGTATGTAAAAGTACCAGCCTAATGTGCAGTATGTACCGTAGGTGACAACAGATGCAGCTAATGTAGGGGGAAGAAAGTAGTGCTTGAGCTAAATGTATGGAAAAAAAGGTTGAAGTGGCTTATGTCCAGAGACTGAAGAAGGTCAGTTGGTTTGAATCCCTTTTTGAAGCTGTACCATCAAGGTTTAGCATAGGAAGGACATTTTGCTCCGTTTTGTTCCGTTTGCTCCGTAATAAAAATGAGGTAGAGAAAAAATGCAGTACATCTCCAAAACAGAATTAAATCATGTATGGGGAGTGTAACGTATTGATAACGTGTTCGAGTTAATGTAAGGTTAAAGTAGCTAATATTCAAAGACTAAAAAACATTTTTACAGTAGGGATGGGCACGTTCATTCAAATATCTGGATATACGAATTGACTTTAGTATTCAATTACTTAAGTGAGTGTTCATTTAGGCCTATTTTAACAATGCAAATGTTGTTTTTAAATAAAATTATCCTTGTACCATTTTTAAGAGAATGTACCATGACATTTTAAAGTCTTCATTTAATAAAACAACAAACTTTTGAATGTATTTTTTATAATGGTACATTGAGCTACTGAGTTTCTGCTGCACTACTGCTGTGTATGTAGCCCTCCAGGCTGTCCTAACGTCGACATGCTGTTTTCCCCACTTCAAAAAGCAATTACAGGTGCTCACCTAACAGATTTTCCACAATACCTGACACAGATTACTGCAAAACACTCACCAGAAAACGTTTTGGTAACAGAATCAGTTCTATCATGGTGAAAATCAGACTTCTCTTTCGTTGTTGCTGCTAGCCAAACTATCGGAGAAAACCAAGATGTTTGCTGTTTACCTCTGCGATGAGCATTTGCATCATTCTGATTAGTCGAGAGTCACAGCAATGTTTTTCTTTTCTTTTTACACTATCCGGATATCTTAACAAATGTCATGATATTATTCTAGTAGTAAAATCATTTAAAATGCCTATCCCTATCTAGAAGCATGCATTAGATAACAGCTGGCAGATATACATGAGTATAGGAGAAAAGACCAGGATGGCAGGAAAATAATCATCTTATAACCAACCAATAGACTACAACCAAAGATAATGACATGTGCTTCTATGTGTCTCAGGTAAATGGCAAGTACATGCAGCCTTTCCTTGTTGACCTGGATCTTCTGAATAGAAAAAGGAATGCCAATTGTAACACAGTGTAAAGATTAACACATTGAGAAATCTAATCATGTAAGAAAGAAACCGAGGGGAAAACGCCGGAATGTGAATCCGAAGGTTAATATTTGTTCTCGTATTAAGTGACTTCCTCTACGTTTGGCTAATCAGCTTCAGGAGGTTTGTGTATAAAGGGACCCACAGGGGACAGACCGCCTCGACTTGACATTCAGACACTCGTCTGTGACACATGTTTCTGAAGCCTTCCAGAACAATAACACCCTCCCGTCTAATGAAGTGAGGAAGAACGGAATTCTGGGGAAAAGCGATTTTGCGAACGCCACTCTCACAGTCCAGTAGATAGGAGTTGTTTTTTAGGAATTAAACCTTGACTTAAGCCTTAAACAACTCCAATCAGAAAGAGAATATTATTGTTATTTTACTCATTCCATCCATTCTGTGTTGTTATTGAAATGCTAACCCAGTCACAGTATCCTTTTTCATGTTTTCCCACCTCTTTTTCTTATAATTTTTTTTAGCTTCTCCGTTATTTGAACAACAATCAAATCAGAGCTGGAAACCATTACTTGTATTCTTTCATTGTCCTTATCTTCTTCCTCCATGCCTCAGTCATATAAATAAAAAAAACGAAACAATTGAGATGTGAACAGTACTGTTTTTTTTGGTCCTTTGTTTTTTGGAAAAGCAATCAATCAAATCAAATAAACTAGTGTATTTTCTTTTCCCTCTTCCTTTTCTTTTCTTTATTAAACAGAGGATCCTCCCTCTCTCCTGTATATATGTGTGCTAAGAAAGTTCCTGATAGGGAGTCGGTGGCTGCTCCGCCCTTCAGACCCCTATTGATGCAGTTACATTAATAAAACCAATGTGGTTAGCTGAGATAAAGTACTTAAAAGAAGGTAAGATGACAGACTCACTTCCCTCCACCCTCCCTCCCTCTCTCCCTCTCTACCTCCCTCTCCACCTCTCTACCTCCCTCTCTCCCTCTACCTCCCTCTCTCCCTCTCTACCTCCCTCTCTCCCTCTCTACCTCCCTCTCTCCCTCTCTACCTCCCTCTCTCCCTCTCTACCTCCCTCTGTCTTTGTCCTTTATTTTTTTTCTTTGAAATGTGTTTGTGTCTTTGTCGGCAGGTGTGTGTGTGTATAAGTGTGTATTATGTTTGAGCCATTATGTATGTCTCTGTGTCTCTCTCTCTCTCTGTGTGTGT
>NC_092111.1:27904707-27934707 GCF_045679555.1 Salvelinus alpinus | reverse complement strand
TAGCTTTGAAGCGGCAATCAGCAATAGAAACAATAACAAATCCTCCCGTTTCCCTGTCCCTTGTTCTGGTAAAGAGCTGAGGGATGGGCTGAAGAAATGTACCCGCTCCCAAATTCATAAACAGAGCTATGGATGCAAGGACTGACCATTCAAGATATCAAAATAGATTTTAAAAAATTGCCCCTTACGTATCATTATACGACACAGTGCACGCAGGCTAGCCCTGTCACTGAATTAGCATAATTAAATATGTTCTCTCTCAGCTTAGTAAACACACCTTCAGTGGCTTGTCTACCTGGAAGCAATTACTGCAGCTCATTTGCATCAAGACCACCCAGTCGATGCCTGAATGAATCTGTGACGAGAGCCAATAAGAGAATAGAGGCCTGTGTGTGTTGGGGCATTGTTGTTGTTTCAACATTTTTTTCAACGTCCAACAAATAATGACTAGAGCGCTCCCCCTGTTCCCCATTGTGTCTATTGATCTGCTAATTGCACTCTTTAAGTGTAACACGGATCAATGCTATGGTGGCACTACAAAAGCTGCATACACACCGGCTGTAAATTAAGCCAAGCCCCTGGTGGGACAGACAAAAGCTACAGAGGGCTGTGTGCGAGAGAGAGAAGAGGGACTCAGATGGTATGTTTTATCACGGGGGAAAACGAATATGAGAGAGAGAGCAAGAGCGAGAGAGAGAGCAAGAGAGAGAGAGAGAGAGAGAGAGAGAGAGAGAGAGAGAGAGAGAGAGAGAGAGAGAGAGAGAGAGAGAGAGAGAGAGAGAGAGAGAGAGAGAGAGAGAGAGAGAGAGAGAGAGAGAGAGAGAGAGAGAGAGAGAGAGAGAGAGAGAGAGAGAGAGAGAGAGAGAGAGAGAGAGAGAGAGAGAGAGAGAGAGAGAGAGAGAGAGAGAGAGAGAGAGAGAGAGAGAGAGAGAGAGAGAGAGAGAGAGAGAGAGAGAGAGAGAGAGAGAGAGAGAGAGAGAGAGAGAGAGAGAGAGAGAGAGAGAGAGAGAGAGAGAGAGAGAGAGAGAGAGAGAGAGAGAGAGAGAGAGAGAGAGAGAGAGAGAGAGAGAGAGAGAGAGAGAGAGAGAGAGAGAGAGAGAGAGAGAGAGAGAGAGAGAGAGAGAGAATATGTGCAATGTTGTATGTTGTGTATGTCAAGCAATCATGATTGATATATGATGGACAAGGTCTTCTGTATGTATACATAAGTGTGTCTATGTTGGCATGCATGTGCCGCTCTGTGGGACCCAGTATAAGGTACTGTATTTATATTAGACATTAGAGGGCAGTAATCTAACTCCCCATGATTTCAATCAGAAATCATATTTAAAAAGTCAGCCATAGTAGTATATACACTGAAAGCACTAGGAACGCATTCCTAATATTGAGTTGCACCCCCTTTCCTAATGTTTTGTACACTCAGTGTATTTATGTTGTATTGGCACATACACTGGATAGGTGTAGTGAAATGTGTTGTTTCACATGTTCGGCCCTTTTCACTTTTCGACTCGGGTATTTGAACCAGTGACCTTTTGGTTACTGACCCAACACGTTATCCACTAGGCTACCTGCTACCCTACTTCTCTGTGTTAAGAAGTCCAATTAACACACACAATTTGTTCATACAGGACCAACTCAATACACCACCAGAATCGGAAATCTGCTATTAAATAAGTTTCTGTGTATTGCCTGTAGAAATGGAATCAGTAATACCTGTGAACCCACATTATATTACTCTACCTAAGCAGGCCTTAGCTCATCCAAGTGCCTCGCCACGCTTGTGTGTGTTTGTGTTTTTGCAAGTGTGTGTGTGTGCGCGGACTTGGGAACAATGTCACGTCTCAATGCGCTTCCACTTCCATGTTTATTAAACAGGCTTGGTCATTTGGTGACATTATTATTTCATGCTTTGATCTCACCTTAAGCGGAGAGGATTTACCATTGCAATGTCCTGAGTCGTTATGACAACAACACATGAACACAAACAACAATCCACAATCTTGCGTTTCGCATTATCAAATGCGCTAAGCTGTTCAGCATGAGGCGCATATTAGCATCCATTTGATAGCGTTTCATTCTTTGCCTGTGTTGATCCACTCGGCAGCTCAAAACAAGGCAGCTACAACCCACTGTTGTCTTTCTTTGAACACTGGTGTGAAAGGTGGAATGAACAAAATCATAGTTTAAATATCTTCACACTGAGATAAGCTTTTCTGTTGAAAAGTCTGTTTTTATGTCCTCCCTACTGTTTCCAAATATATCATTTACAACAACAACAAAAACTAGACAATTTGAGTCTGTACATTTTGAGTGGAAACCATGTTGTTGGATTTCATTGCCATTTTTTTTAAGAAAACAATATGTGTTTCACATTCTACCAAATACCTATTTAAGCTAGAACAATTCACATTTGTGCAAATTGCAATATTGTACCTTCCGCTTATCAGTCAGAGTTTTCAATTACAATGTTGTAGCCTGCACCTTGCTTACAACTTAGTGACTTCTAATTCTCACTACACTGAGAATTAGGGGTGGTCTGGGGTGGTCTGGACCACACGCTCTCACAGTCTCACTGCAGAACCCTACGTTTGTCCATAAACATCAAATATCGACGATTAAGTTTAGGCATTCATTCCGAATGGTTAAGGTAAGGGTTATGATGCTTGTCCATACATGTCAAATTGCAAAGGTTAAGTTTAGTGGTTTAGTTAATGGTTTAGTTAATGGTTAAGGTTTATGATAGGGTTACAATAACAACTCCACAGTTAAATTCAGGCATGAATTCTGATTGAGGTTTGGGTTAAAAAAATACAAATTAGTGCCTAGCACTGGGATTGAACATGTGACCCTCGGAGCTGGAGTTCGCAACTCCATTGTGAACTATTTCGGTCCACAATGCCCTAACAAACCCAAAGTCTACTTGATGGTAATAGCGCTTACCGTTGCCCCTAGTAGCCAGTTTTTAACTAATCTCCAGAAGTACTGCTTACTTTGATGGGTGTCAAATTTCGCAGTGGATCTTAAGTGACCTGGCTAGGTTTGAAAACACACACACGCTAATGCACGGACTCTCTCACACACACACACACGCACACGCACACACACACACACACACACACACACACACACACACACACGCACTATGGAGAGGTAATTACTGGCTACACCTCAGTAGACTACTGTGATTACTGTGCAATATTTTGATTAAGGTCGGTCGAGTCAATGTCATTGGGCTGTAAGCAGCAACCTGTTGGAAATATCACTTTGCATTTTTCATGCTACGTTACACTAGGGGTATTGACTTGTTTCCAGTGGGGGTGATTGTTATGTGGCTGATTGTGGTTGGGATGGACAGTGGGTATTGGCTGTTGAATTGCTTAGTGATATTCAATCAAAAGCTGTGTCTGGATATATCTGGAGTATCTTCTGGATATTGGTTTTGGATGAATTGGTCTTATAGATATGAAAGAGGATGGCAGTCTAAAACAGTCAGGCAAAGACACACACAAGCATGCACAGACGCAGGCAAGTGTGCACACATGCCACATCTCAGAGTGAGTGGGTTATAGGGGAAGTGGTCTGATTGGGGTTGGGACAGAGAGGCGGAGGGTAAGGTTCCCTTTAGCGAGGGGAATTACTTTAACCAGCTGAGCATGGCTCAGGGCACCTCTAAACTTTAAGAGGTATTGATGTTTCTGTTGCTTTATGGCTTGTGAGGGAATACTGCTACTGATGTATGATTCAATCATTCTGTTTTTCCCTCTCTCCTACCGTCCATCCATTGCTCTGTCCATCTATCCATCCATGCATCCAGCCATCTATCTGTCCATTCATGTTTGTTCCGTCCATCCGTTCCTTGCCTGAGTCTCACTGTTTCAAAATCTCTCTGTCAGCCCTGTCCAGCCCATGCCCGTTCTGGCTCTCTGTCCACTTCCCCAGATAGTGGGTGTTAGGTGAGATGTCTCACTCTGCTCTCTGCATATGGAGGCCCTTTTCTGGGTAGAGAAGCCACTGATCTCCCTGGATGGCTGGGAGGCCTGCTGGTGGGGTACAGAGCCAAGGCTATTCAGGGTCCATGTGGACAAGATGTCACTCTCACTGACTGGGCACATGCGTTATAGGCTGGGCTGGGAACATGCAATGTAGAGACATGTGGTGGTGGAGGTGGTTGTGATAGAGGGTGTGTGTGTCTGTGTGTGTGCGTGTGCGTGTGCATGTGCGTGCGTGTGCGTGTGCATGTGTGTGTGCGTGTGTGCGTGTGTGCGTGTGTGCGTGTGTGTGTGTGTGTGTGTGTGAGCATGGGTGTGTCATACTAGTTTTTTTATCCCATGCCACTCTGGAAACTATCAGTCTTAACTACACACTTGCAGACGCCTATGATATCCAATTAGCATTGCATAATTTCATTTGAATGTAAGTATACATTGTTAAAAGTTTAATACAATTTCATGATCATTATTATTGTATTGAATATTTGATTATCCCCTGAGTTATCTATTAGTTGGCTATCCATGATACTGATGACATGATACAGGAGAAAATCAATGCCCTTGATGCAAATTCAGAGAATAGAAGTGTTGCATGAACTAGGACATGATGTCATGTACATACAGTGTTAACAGGATATTATGTAATGTACATACAGTGTTAACAGGATACGATGTAATGTACAGACAGCGTTAAAAGGATATTATGTAATGTACATACAGTGTCAAAGGATATGATGTAATGTTTATACAGAATTAACAGGATATGATGTCATGTATATACATCATTAACAGGATATGATGTGATGTACATACGGCATTAACAGGATATTATGTAATGTACAAACAGTGTTAACAGGATGTGATGTAATGTACATACCACGTTAAAATGATATGATGTAATGTACATACTTCATTAACAGGATATTATGTAATGTACATACAGTTTTAACAGGATATGATGTAATATACATACAGTGATAACAGGACATGATGTAATGTTCATTCAGTTTATACAGATAACAGGATATGATGTCATGTATATACATCATTAACAGGATATGATGTGATGTACATACGGCATTAACAGGATATTATGTAATGTACAAACAGTGTTAACTTTTACTTGGTACTCATCCCGGATCAGGGAGCACCCCCCACAGTAAAAAAGCTGACTAGCATAGCCTAGCATAGCGTCACAAGTAAATACAAGTATCTAAATATCATTAAATCACAAGTCCAAGACACCAGATGAAAGATAGAGATCTTGTGAATCCAGCCATCATTTCTGATTTTTAAAATGTTTTACAGGGAAGACACAATATGTAAATCTATTAGCTAACCACGTTAGCAAAAGACACCACTTTTTTTACTCCACCATTTTTTTACTCCATCAGTAGCTATCACTAATTCGACTAAATAAAGATATATATAGCCACTAACCAAGAAACAACTTCATAAGATGACAGTCTGATAACATATTTATGGTATAGCATATGTTTTTTTTGAAAAATGTGCATATTTCAGGTATAAATCACAGTTCTACATTGCAGCTGCAATCTGAAATAGCGTTGGAAGCAGCCGGAATAATTACAGAGACCGACGTCAATTACCAAAATACTCATCCTAAAACATTTCTGAAAAATACACAGCCTACAGCAATTGAAAGACACAGATCTTGTGAATCCAGCCATCATTTCTGATTTTTAAAATGTTTTACAGGGAAGACACAATATGTAAATCTATTAGCTAACCACGTTAGCAAAAGACACCACTTTTTTTCTCCACCATTTTTTTCCTGCATCAGTAGCTATCACTAATTCGACTAAATAAAGATATATATAGCCACTAACCAAGAAACAACTTCATAAGATGACAGTCTGATAACATATTTATGGTATAGCATATGTTTTTTTTGAAAAATGTGCATATTTCAGGTATAAATCACAGTTCTACATTGCAGCTGCAATCTGAAATAGCGTTGGAAGCAGCCGGAATAATTACAGAGACCGACGTCAATTACCAAAATACTCATCCTAAAACATTTCTGAAAAATACACAGCCTACAGCAATTGAAAGACACAGATCTTGTGAATCCAGACAATATTTCAGATTTTCTAAGTGTTTTACAGCGAAAACACAATATATCGTTATATTAGCATACCACATGAGCTAACATCACCCCCGCATTGAATCAAGGCAAAAGGGGCGATAACGTTATCGCCACCAAAATATATTAATTTTTTCACTAACCTTCTCAGAATTCTTCAGATGACAGTCCTGTAACATCATATTACACAATGCATATAGAGTTTGTTCGAAAATGTGCATATTTAGCATCACAAATCTTGGTTATGCAATGTAATCTGTCAAAACATGGCATGCATTCTGGCCCGCGCCATCTTGGAAAGGCACCTATGTTTACGATTATTTATCGATTAGATTGACTAAAAAAATACAGGTTGGACAGCTAATGAAAGATGCATTGGTTATTAACTTCTAACGAGTCAGAAACCCGGATCCGGGAGCACCCCCCACCCCCCACCAGTAAAAAAGCTGAATAGCATAGCTAGCATAGCATCACAAGTAAATAGTAGCATCTAAATATCATTCAATCACAAGTCCAAGATACCAGATGAAAGATCCACTTCTTGTGAATCCAGCAATCATTTCTGATTTTTAAAATGTTTTACAGGGAAGACACAATATGTAAATCTATTAGCTAACCACGTTAGCAAAAGACACCATTTTTCTTTGTCCACCATTTTTTCTCTCCACCAGTAGCTATCACCAATTCGGCCAAATAAAGATATTGATAGCCACTAACCAAGAAAAAACCTCATCAGATGACAGTCTGATAACATATTTATTGTATAGGATAGTTTTTGTTAGAAAAATGTGCATATTTCAGGTAGAAATCATAGTTTACAATTGCACCCACCATCACAACTCGACTAGAATAAATACAGAGAGCAACGTGTATTACCAATTTACTCATCATAAAACATTTCATAAAAATAGACAAAGCATAGCAATGGAAAGACACAGATCTTGTGAATTCAGACAATATTTCAGATTTTCTAAGCGTTTTACAGCGAAAACACAATAAATCGTTATATTAGCATACCACATGTGCAAACGTTACCCCAGCATGAATCAAAGGCAAGGGGAGCGATAACGTTATGATCACCAAAATATATTAATTTTTTCACTAACCTTCTCAGAATTCTTCCGATGACACTCCTGTAACATCATATTACAAAATACATATAGAGTTTGTTCGAAAATGTGCATATTTAGCCACAAAAAAACGTGGTTATACAATGAGAATACTAGCAAAACTGCCCTGAAAATGTCGGGCGCTATATTTGAGAGTGATCTAGTCTAATCGATAGCTAATCATAAACTTGACAAAAAAATACAGGGTTGACAGGATTCGAAAGACAAATTAGTTCTTAATGCAATCGCTGACTTAAATTTGTAAAATTATCCTTACTGTGCAATACCGGGTCCGCCAAGCGAAGCTACACATAACAAAATGGCGACATATGCGTTTAAAATTTTTCAACAGAACAGCGATTTATCATCATAATTAGTTCTTACTGTGAGCTGTTCTTCCATCAGTATCTTGGGCAATGTATCCTTTCTTGGGTCTAATCTTCTTTTGGTCGAAAGCTGTCCTCTTGTCCGTCGAAATGCCCACTAACGTTCGACCGGGACCCCGAAACGTGCCCGGTGCTTCAATGTGCATCACAAAGCAATGCCTCAAAATCGCACTAAACGGATATAAATTGCTATAAAACGGTTTAAATTAACTACCTTATGATGTTTTTAACACCTATAACGAGTAAAAACATGACCGGCGATATATAAGTGGCTAAACCAACGCTTGGAAAGAGAGAGAGTCCGACGTCCATCTTGCGTGAGGCGCAGCGGGAAAAGAACGGTACATCCGGTCTTTTCTGTTTTATACTGGCCCTGATTGCGCAATCGACTCCATTCAAATTGTCACCTCTTACTGACATATAGAGGAAGGCATGGGCAGTGTTTGTATCCTCATAGGATTTACAGGGACTTTAAAACTGACCTGGGACCAGAGGCCAAAATGTCTGAAATCTCACTCCATATCAGGAAAAGTGCTGTAGAATGGGTTCTGTTTCACTCAGAGACATAATTCAAACGGCTATAGAAACTAGAGAGTGTTTTCTATCCAATAATAACTATAATATGTATATTGTACGAGCAAGAATTGAGTATGAGGCAGTTTAATTTGGAGACGATAAATGCTAATGTTGAAACAGCACCCCCGTTTGAAATGGCCACCTCTTTCCACTGCTGATACTCACTGCTGATATTTGAGCCATAAGAGGTTTTAATATGATAAATCGTTGTTCTGTCGAAATATTTTAAACGCATAATCCGCCATTTTGTTTGTTATCGCTTCACTTGGCGAACCCTGTATTGCACAGTAAGGATAATTTTAGAAATGTAAATCAGCGGTTGCATTAAGAACTAATTTGTCTTTCGATTCCTGTCAACCCTGTTTTTTTAGTCAAGTATATGATTAGCTTTCGATTAAACTAGATCACTCTGAAAGATGACGTCCGACATTTTGAGCCTTGATTTGCTAGTATTTTCATTGTATAACCACGGTTTTGTATGGCTAAATATGCACATTTTCGAACAAACTCTATATGTATGTTGTAAAATGATGTTACAGGAGTGTCATCGGAAGAATTCTGAGAAGGTTAGTGAAAAAATTAATATATTTTGGCGATGATTACGTTATAGCTCTCTTTGGCTTGAATCGATGCTCTGGTAACGTTTGCACATGTGGTATGCTAACTTATCGATTTATTGTGTTTTCGCTGTAAAACGCTTAGAAAATCTGAAATATTGTCTGAAATCACAAGATCTGGGTCTTTCCATTGCTATGCTTTGTCTATTCTTATGAAATGTTTTATGATGAGTAAATTGGTCATACACGTTGCTCACTATAGTAATTCTAGTCGAGTTGTGATGGTCGGTGCAATTGTAAACTGTGATTTCCACCTGAAATATGCACTTTTTTCTAACAAAACCTATCCTATACCATAAATATGTTATCAGACTGTCATCTGATGAGGTTTTTTATAGGTTATTGGCTATCAATATCTTAGTTTAGCCGAATTGGTGATAGCTACTGGTGGAGAGAAAAAATGGTGGACAAAGAAATTGTGTATTTTGCTAACGTGTTTAGCTAATAGATTTACATATTGTGTCTTCCCTGTAAAACATTTTAAAAATCTGAAATGGTGGCTTTATTCACAAGATCTGTATCTTTCATCTGGTGTCTTGGACTTGTGATTTAATGAAATTTAGATGCTACTATCTACTTGTGAAGCTATGCTAGCTATGCTAATCAGTGTGTGGGGGGGGTGGGGGGTGATCCCGGACCCGGGGTAGAGGCTCGTGAAAGGTTAATGCAACCGCTGATTTAGATTTTTAAAATTAACGTTACTAGACATACATTGTGAGTTACAGCCAGACTAGTGCCGCAAAAAATGGCCGACAACTGCGTTTACATTTTTCCACATAAATACGGAATAAAATCATAAATAACTCTTACTTTTGGACGAGCTTCCATCAGTATCTTGGGCAATGTGTCCTTTGTCCAAAAGAATCGTTGCTTTGTTGTAAAACGACCTCTTCAACTTCGGAACTAGCAGCTAACGATAGCTACACGGCACACACATGTCCAAATCCTCAAACGCAATACTAAGGAAATTCCGAAAATTAGCAATATACTCGCATAAACTGATATAAATCGGTTTCAAATAACTTCGTTATGATGTTTGTAACACCTATTTCGAATTAAATCACAGACGGATATATCTTAGCCCGATAACAAGAGCTATTCAACATGCAATTCTGATGTCCCCTCTTGCGCCTTGGCGAGCGTCGAAAAGAAGGGACATCTGACTCCATTGCCTTTTATCAACTCTGAGAAACACGTAGAGACACCATTCCACTTCTCATTGGTTACTGACATCCAGGGGAAGGCGGGTGCAGTTCATTTCGATCCATAGGGCATACACAGAGTTTTAAACTGATCCGAGATCAGAGCCTAGTTTTCAGACCTTCGCAGTTCCTGTCATGATTTTTGCTGTAGAAAGAGTTCTGGTTCACCCACAGACATAATTCAAACGGTTTTAGAAACTAGAGATTGTTTTCTATCCAATAGTAATAATAATATGCATATTGTACGAGCAAGAATTGAGTACGAGGCAGTTTAATTTGGAAATGTAAAAAAATTAATAATGCTAACAGCTCCCCCTATTGACAAAAGGTTTTAACAGGATGTGATGTAATGTACATACCACGTTAAAATGACATGATGTAATGTACATACTTCATTAACAGGATATTATGTAATGTACATACAGTTTTAACAGGATATGATGTAATATACATACAGTGATAACAGGATATGATGTAATGTTCATTCAGTGATAACAGGATATGATGTAATGTTTATACAGAATTAACAGGATATGATGTCATGTATATACATCATTAACAGGATATGATGTGATGTACATACGGCATTAACAGGATATTATGTAATGTACAAACAGTGTTAACAGGATGTGATGTAATGTACATACCACGTTAAAATGATATGATGTAATGTACATACTTCATTAACAGGATATTATGTAATGTACATACAGTTTTAACAGGATATTATGTAATGTACATACAGCATTAACAGGATATTATGTAATTTACATACAGCATTAACAGGATATTATGTAATTTACATACAGTGGTAACAGTATATGATGTAACGTTCATACAGTGGTGACAGCATATTATGTTATGTACATACAGTGTTAAAATGATATTATGTAATGTACATAAAGTGTGAAAGGATATTATGTAATATACATACAGTGTTAACATGATTTGAGGTAATGTACATACAGTGGTAACAGCATATTATGATATGTACCTACTGTGTTAAAATTATATTATGTAGTGTACATACAGTTTAACAGTTTTACTGGAAAGACAGTACCGTGCAGTATCGAAGAGCCCTCACTGCTGCTCGATCATCCTATTTTTCCAACTTAATTGAGGAGAATAAGAACAATCCAAAATTTATTTTTGATACTGTCGCAAAGCTAACTAAAAAGCAGCATTCCCCAAATGAGGATGGCTTTCACTTCAGCAGTAATAAATTCATGAACTTCTTTGAGGAAAAGATCATGATCATTAGAAAGCAAATTACGGACTCCTCTTTAAATCTGCGTATTCCTCCAAAGCTCAGCTGTCCCTTGTCTGCACAACTCTGCTAGGACCTAGGATCAAGAGAGACACTTAAGTGTTTTAGTACTATATCTCTTGACACAATGATGAAAATAATCATGGCCTCTAAAACTTCAAGCTGCATATTGGACCCTATTCCAACTAAACTACTTAAAGAGCTGCTTCATGTGCTTGGCCCTCCTATGTTGAACATAATAAACGGCTCTCTATCCACCGGATGTGTACCAAACTCACTAAAAGTGGCAGTAATAAAGCCTCTCTTGAAAAAGCCAAACCTTGACCCAGAAAACATAAAAAACTATCGGCCTATATCGAATCTTCCATTCCTCTCAATTTTTTTTGAAAAAGCTGTCTTCCTCACTGCCTTCTTGAAGACAAACAATATATACAAAATGCTTCAGTCTGGTTTTAGACCCCATCATAGCACTGAGACTGCACTTGTGAAGGTGGTAAATTTCCTTTTAATGGCGTCAGACCGAGGCTCTGCATCTGTCCTCGTGCTACTAGACCTTAGTGCTGCCTTTGATACCATCGATCACCACATTCTTTTGGAGAGATTGGAAACCCAAATTGGTCTACACGGACAAAATCTGGCCTGGTTTACATATTATCTGTCGGAAATATATCAGTTTGTCTCTGTGAATGGTTTGTCCTCTGACAAATCAACTGTACATTTCGGTGTTCCTCAAGGTTCCGTTTTAGGACCACTATTGTTTTCACTATATATTTTACCTCTTGGGGATGTCATTCGAAAACAAAATGTTAACTTTCACTGCTATGCGGATGACACACAGCTGTACATTTCAATGAAACATGGTGAAGCCCCAAAATTTCCCTCGCTAGAAGCCTGTGTTTCAGACATAAGCAAGTGGATGGCTGAAAACGTTCTACTTTTAAACTCGGACAAAACAGAGATGCTTGTTCTAGGTCCCAAGAAACAAAGAGATCTTCTGTTAAATCTGACAATTCATCTTGATGGTTGTAAAGTCGTCTCAAATAAAACTGTGAAGGACCTCGGCGTTACTCTGGACCCTGATCTCTCTTTTGACGAACATATCAAGACTGTTTCAAGGACAGCTTTTTTCCATCTACGTAACATTGCAAAAATCTGAAATTTTGTGTCCATAAATGATGCAGAAAAGTTAATCCATGCTTTTTAGGTTAGACTACTGCAATGCTCTACTTTCCGGCTACCCGGATAAAGCACTAAATAAACTTCAGTTAGTGCTAAATACGGCTGCTAGAATCCTGACTAGAACCCCAAAATTGTATCATATTACTCCAGTGCTAGCCTCCCTACACTGGCTTCCTGTTAAGGCAAGGGCTGATTTCAAGGTTTTACTGTTAACCGACAAAGTGTTACATGGGCTTGCTCCTACCTATCTTTCCGAGTTGGTCCTACCATACATACCTACACATATGCTACGGTCACAAGACGCAGGCCTCCTAGTTGTCCCTAGACTTTCTAAGCAAACAGCTGGAGGCAGGGCTTTCTCCTATAGATCTCAATTTTTATGGAATGGTCTGCCTACCCATGTGAGAGAGGTCTCAACCTTTAAGTCTTTATTGAAGACTTATCTCTTCAGTAGGTCCTATGATTGAGTGTAGTCTGGCCCAGGAGTGTAAAGGTGAACGGAATAGCTCTGGAGCAACGAACCGCCCTTGCTGTCTCTGCCTGGCCGGTTCTCCTCTCTCCACTGGGATTCTCTGCCTCTAACCCTATTACAGGGGCTGAGTCACTGGCTTACTGGTGCTCTTTCATGCCGTCCCTAGGAGGGGTGCATCACTTGAGTGGGTTGAGTCACTGACGTGATCTTCCTGTATGGGTTGGCGCCCCCCCTTGGGTTGTGCATTGGCGAAGATCTTTGTGGGCTATACTCGGCCTTGTCTCAGGATGGTACGTTGGTGGTTGAAGATATCCCTCTAGTGGTGTGGGGGCTGTGCCTTGGCAAAGTGGGTGGGGTTATATCCTTCCTGTTTGGCCCTATCCGGGGGTATCATCGGATGGGGCCACAGTGTCTCCTGACCCCTCCTGTATTTATGCTGCATTAGTTTATGTGTCGGGGGGCTAGGGTCAGTTTGTTATATCTAAGGTACTTCTCCTGTCTTATCCGGTGTCCTGTGTGAATTTAAGTATGCTTTCTCTAATTCTCTCTTTCTCTCTTTCTTTCTCTCTCTCGGAGGACCTGAGCCCTAGGACCATGCCTCAGGACGACCTGACATGATGACTCCTTGCTGTCCCCAGTCCACCTGGCCGTGCTGCTGCTCCAGTTTCAACTGTTCTGCCTGCGGCTATGGAACCCTGACCTGTTCACCGGACGTGCTACCTGTCCCAGACCTGCTGTTTTCAACACTCTAGAGACCGCAGGAGCGGTAGAGATACTCTTAATGATCGGCTATGAAAAGCCAACTGACATTTACTCCTGAGGTGCTGCACCCTCGACAACCACTGTGATTATTATTATTTGACCATGCGGGTCATTTATGAACATTTGAACATCTTGGACATGTTCTGTTATAATCTCCACCCGGCACAGCCAGAAGGGGACTGGACACCCCTCATAGCCTGGTTCCTCTCTAGGTTTCTTCCTAGGTTCTGGCCTTTCTATGGAGTTTTTCCTAGCCACCGTGCTTCTACACCTGCATCGCTTGCTGTTAGGCTGGGTTTCTGTACAGCACTTTGAGATATCAGCTGATGTACGAAGGGCTATATAAATACATTTGATTTGATTTGAACAGGATATGACTTATTGTACATATAGCATTAACAGGATATGATGTAATGTACATATATTATTTCTAGGATATGACGTAATGTCATACAACATTAACAGGATAATATGTAATGTACATACAGTATTAACAGGATATGATGTAATCTACATACAGTTTTAACAGGATATGATGTAATGTTCATACAGCATTAACAGGATATGATGTAATGTACATACATTATTAACAGGATTTGATGTAATGTACATACAGCATTAACAGGATATGATGTATGCACATACAGTGTTAACAGGATATGATGTAATGTACATACAGCGTTAAAGGGATATTATGTCATTTACATACAGCATTAACAGGATATGATGTAATGTACATACATTATTAACATGATATGATGTAATGTACAAACAACATTAACAGGATATGATGTAATGTACTTACAGTATTAACAGGATAGGATTTAATGTACATACAACATTAACAGGATATGATGTAATGTACATACAACATTAACAGGATATGATGTACATACAGTGTCAAAGGATATTATATAATGTACATACAGTGTCAACAGTATATGATGAATTGTACATACAGTGTTTACAGTATATTATGTAATTGACATACAGTGTTAAAATAATATTTTGTAATCTACATACAGTGTTAAAAGGATATGATGTAATGTACATACAGCATTAACAGGATATTATGCAATGTACATACAGCATTAACAGGATATTATGCAATGTACATACAGCATTAACAGGATATTATGTAATGTACATACAGCATTAACAGGATATTATGCAATGTACATACAGCATTAACAGGATATTATGTAATGTACATACAGCATTAACAGGATATTATGCAATGTACATACAGCATTAACAGGATATTATGTAATGTACATACAGTGTTAACAGGATATGATGTAAGGTTCATACACTTGTTAACAGGATATGATGTCATGTACATACGGTGTTAACATGATATTATGTAATGTACATACATTATAAACAGGATATGATGTAATCAAATCAAATGTTATTTGACAAATGCGCCGAATACAAGAAGTGTAGACTTTCCCTTGAAATCCTTACTTATGAGTAATTTCCCAAAAATGCAGTTAAAAAGTTATTAATTAACAAATTGAAAATACAAACAACAAAATAACAATAACAGGGCTATATAGAGACTATATACAGTACAAGGAGCAATATGCAGGGACTCAATATGTACATGTAGGTTTTGTCAAGCTATTGATATACATGTAGGTAGGGGGTGAAAAGCAACAAGTCTGGGTAGCCATTTGATTAACTGTTCAGCAGTCTTTGGGGTAGAAGCTGTTCAGGAGCCTTTTGGTCCCAGACATGGTCCTCTGGTACCGCTTACCATTAGGTAGCAGAGAGAACAGACTGTGACTAGGGTGGCTGGAATCTTTGACAATTTTTAGGGCCTTCCTCTGACACCGCCTCGTATAGAGGTCCTTAATGGCAGGGAGCTCGGCCGCTGTGATGTACTGAACTGTACATACTACCATCTGTAGCGCCTTGTAGTCGGATGCCGAGCAGTTGCCATAGCAAGCGTCCATGCAGACTGGATGACTCTCGTTCATATTCCATTCACCCAGTTCAATGTAAAAGTGAACTGGGTGAGGTATGTTTATCCCCGTTTTGTTCCTTTTGCTTCCTTTTAAGAAACGTTTTTCTACAGAATTGGCGGAATGAATACACCCCTGATCACGCGTAAACAGAGTTCACTCTCATAACAGCCACGTTGTATTCCTTCTCTTCCCTTCTCTTGTGGACTTCAACGCATGACACATCAGCTGTATGTAAAGTCACCATATTAGCTAAAGTAACGTCATAATCAGCATCACTACTAGAACTAACTGTCGCGCCCTGACCATAGAGAGCCCTTGTTTCTCTATGGTGTAGTAGGTCAGGCCGTGACTAGGGGGTATTCTAGTTTAATATTTCTATGCTGTGTTCTAGTGTAATTTGTCTATGTTGGTGTTTTGTATGATTCCCAATTAGAGGCAGCTGGCAATCGTTGTCTCTAATTGGGGATCATATTTAAGTAGCTATTTTTCCCACCTGTGTTTGTGGGATATTGTTTTGTGTTTGTGCATGTGCACCACGTAGTCACGATTCGTTGTTCGTTTATTGATTTATTGGTTTTGCTTTAAGTTTTAGTTTGAAATAAATATGTGGAACTCAACATCCGCTGCGCCTTGGTCCCGTTTTTACGACAACCGTGACACTAACGCGTTAGTAAACCCGCTACAATCATACAGGAACATTTGTGTACAGTCAGTAAGCAGTTACACCAGCGGGCCCCGAAGGCAATAAATTAGTAATACCAAAAGCTTACCTTGACTTGGAAGAGTTCCAGTGTTGTGTTGCAAAGTCATAGCCAGCTAGCTAACATAGTATCCCTCTGTTTAAGCAAGGTGTCTCAGTAGGTTAAACTAGATAGCTGCTTTTGCTAGTAAGTGAAACTGAAAGTGAAAGAAAATGACAACATCTATATATCTCTCTTCCTCTCTCACTTCTCCTTCATTTTGAAAGAAATTAATTTGTTCAAAACTGTCAAACTACTGTCTTTCTCTCTCTTTGAGTCAACGACTCACCACATTTTATACAATGCAGTGTTAGCTAGCTGTAGCTTAGGCTTTCAGAACTAGATTAATTATATGACCCTTTGATTGGGTGGACAACATGTCAGTTCATGCTGCAAGAGCTCGGATAGACTGGAGGACGTCCTCTGGAAGTTGTCATAATTATTGTGTAAGTCTATGGAAGGGGGTGAGAACAATGAGCCTCCTAAGTATTGTACTGAAATCAATATACCCAGAGGAGGACGGAAGCTAGCTGTCCTCCAGCTACACCATGAGGCTACTGTAGACCTTTTTTGTAAAACAGTGTGTTTTATTCAGTTATTTGGTGACATCTGATTTTATTTAGTATAGTTTTATCTAAAATGTATACCTTTTTAAATGTTTTACAATTTTAATTTATATTAAATTATCTGGAGCCTCCACTGGTATTAACAGGATGTGATGTAATGTACATACAGTATTAACAGGATATGATATAATGTACACACAATACTAACAGAATATGATGTAATGTACATAAAATATTACCAGGAAATTATGCAATGTACATACAGTGATGTACAGTACAAACAGTAGTAACAGGATATGATGTAATGTACATACAGTATTAACAGTATAGGATGTAATGTATGCATGGGATGGGATGTGTGGACTTAATTTAAACATCCATCTCATATATCGCTCATAGCACATCAAGATCCAGCTCCACTTGAACCCTTTAGATCCCAATATAATTGTAGAACGCTGCTGTAGATTACTGAGCATTTTCAAGATAAAGCTCATTTTCTCACACATTTCAAATAAATAGACATACTGTCACTCAAAAACAAAGAACAAATGACAGTTAACTTAGTTTTAAAGAGCACAACCTCTTATTGAATACGACACCACATTCATGTCAATAGGAATACTACTCATTTTGTCTTCCATTGTGTAAAGACACACCATCAAAAATCTATAAACACTCAACACACACAAAAAACTAAATAATTTATATTGTAGGAAATTGGACTAAATTACTCACTCAAAATGTACCAAGTATAATATATTATGCTTAGAAATATTATTTACATACAAATATATAAACACATATCCAAAATGTGACCAGAGGACAATATTCAGAAAGTATTTCAAAACTCACACAAAGTAGGCTATTTGATTGACAGTGATTCTTACTTCTGTAGTAAAAATGTAAAAATGTAAAAATGCAAACAACTATTCAGAGACTATTACAAAATGTATGTAACTTCTCTCAATAACATTTAGTACAGACCAGGCCTGACACAAAATGTAGAAATTGTAGATTACTCTGACAACAAGTAAGAGAATGCAACAAGTATTAGATAAACACAGATTAAGAGGGAAGATAGAAAACACAACTGTTCAGAGACAATTTGAAAAACTAGACAATTTCCTTAAAAGATTTATAGGACAATTTCATATTTCACACTGTCACTTTAGCGTTTGCATTTAGCCTACAACATGTCATGGAACTTCTGGAAGCACTGCCCCATCCTGCGAAGTGGCACAGAACACGTAGAGCACCCAAAGGAGGTTTTTACACATCTCCCACTCTTTGTTCTGTGTTCACTCCGGATGAACACCACACACCCTCTCTGGCACCCTTCAAACTTCACCTGCTTTCAAATGATGAGTTAAAACTCAGTCCTCACGCCCTGGTGCCACGCTCTTGGCTCCTCTCTTCCTGCCACTGTGGACATATCATAACGTGAATGCACAAGCTGCATTCTGAATGCCTTCAGGGACCAGCACCAATGGTTTCTGGGAAGGAGCCTTTAAAGGGTCCCCCACACAATGTACGCATTTATGATGGCAATGTTGAGCATCCCCCAAAACACATACTTCCACCATTTTCTGCCTGTGCATCCAACATTGTAATAGCTGGTCAAGATGGTCAACCCCGCCCATGTTCTTGTTGTAATTCATTATAAGCTCTGGAACAGATATAAGTTCCTACCACTTTTAAACCCCTGCCTCTGTCACTTTAGGCCCAGGCTGTGTGCTACAAGGGTGAATGGTGGGACTTGGGGCAGACACACTCAATGGAAATGTAGGTTCCCCTGTTGGGTGTGCTCTCTCTACTTGTTCTCAACTTGCCTACCTGGTTAAATAAAGGTGAAATAAAAAATAAAATAAAAAATGAACAAGTTCTCATTTACAATTGCGACCTGGCCAAGATAAAGCAAAGCAGTTCAACACGTACAACAACACAGAGTTACACATGGAGTAAAACAAACATACAGTCAATAATACAGTAGAAAAATAAGTCTATATACAATGTGAGAAAATGAGGTTAGATAAGGGAGGTAAAGGCAAAAAAAAGGCCATGGTGGCGAAGTAAATACAATATAGCAAGTAAAACACTGGAATGGTAGATTTGCAGTGGAAGAATGTGCAAAGTAAAGATAGAAATAATGGGGTGCAAAGGAGCAAAATAAATAAATACAGTAGGGGGAGAGGTAGTTGTTTGGGCTAAATTATAGATGGTCTATGTACAGGTGCAGTAATCTGTGAGCTGCTCTGACAGCTAGTGCTTAAAGCTAGTGAGGGAGATAAGTGTTTCCAGTTTCAGAGATTTTTGTAGTTCATTCCAGTCATTGGCAGCAGAGAACTGGAAGGAGAGTCGGCCAAAGGAAGAGTTGGTTTTGGGGGTGACCAGAGAGATATACCTGCTGGAGCGCGTGCTACAGGTGGGTGCTGCTATGGTGACCAGCGAGCTGAGATAAGGTCGGGGCTTTACCTAGCAAAGACTTATAGATGACCTGGAGCCAGTGGGTTTGGCGACGAATATGAAGCGAGGGCCAGTCAACGAGAGCTTACAGGTTGCAGTGGTGGGTAGTATATGGGGCTTTGGTGATAAAACAGATGGCACTGTGATAGACTGCATTCAATTTGCTGAGTAGAGTGTTGGAGGCTATTTTGTAAATGACATCGCCGAAGTCAAGGATTGGCAGGATAGTCAGTTTTACTAGGGTATGTTTGGCAGCTTGAGTGAAGAATGCTTTGTTGCGAAATAGGAAGCCAATTCTAGATTTAATTTTGGATTGGAGATGCTTAATGTGAGACTGGAAGGAGATTTTACAGTCTAACCAGACACCTAGGTATTTGTAGTTGTCCACATATTCTAAGTCAGATCCGTCCTGAGTAGTGATGCCCTCATGTCGGGCAGATGCAGGCAGCGATCGGTTGAAGAGCATGCATTTAGTTTTATTTGCATTTAAGAGCAGTTGGAGGCCACGGAAGGAGAATTGTATGGCATTGAAGCTCGTCTGGAGGTTTGTTAACACAGTGTCCAAAGAAGGGCCAGAAATATACAGAATGGTGTTGTCTGCGTAGAGATGGATCAGAGAATCACCAGCAGCAAGAGTGACATCATTGATGTATACAGAGAAAAGAGTCGGCCCGACAATTGAACTCTGTGGCACCCCCAAAGAGACCGCCAGAGGTACGGACAACAGGCCCTCCGATTTGACACACTGAACTCTGTCTGAGAAGTAGTTGGTGAACCAGGCGAGGCAGTCATTTGAGAAACTAAGGCTGTTGAGTCTGCCGATAAGAATGTGGTGATTGGCAGAGTCAAAAGCCTTGGCCAGGTCAATGAATAAAGCTGCACAGTATTGTCTCTTATCGTTGGCGGTTATGATATCGTTTAGGACCTTGAGCGTCGCTGAGGTGCACCCATGACCAGCTCGGAAACCAGATTGCATAGCGGAGAAGGTACGGTGGGATTCGAAATGGTCGGTGATCTGTTTGTTACCTTGGCTTTCGAAGACCTTAGAAAGGCAGGGTAGGATTGATATAGGTCTGTAACAGTTTAGGTCTAGAGTGTCTCCCCCTTTGAAGAGGGGGATGACCGCGGCAGCTTTCCAATCTTTGGGGATCTCAGACGATACGAAAGAGAGGTTGAACAGGCTAGTAATATGGGTTGCAACAATTTTGGCGGATAATTTTAAGAAAGAGAGTGTCCAGATTGTCTAGCCCGGCTGATTTGTAAGGGATTTAAGATCCACAAATATGATATGATTGGTTACAGTAAGCTAAAATTATCTATTTTCTTTCAGTATGAAACTACATTACTGTAACATTGGTCAACAATCACTGAGTAACATAGGCCTACTGATATGTCGGACTGCAGTATACTACAGTAATCATACATAAAGAGCATCATGTAGATGTTAGGTAACTTACCGGTTCTCATTTCTGAATGTACGGATGATAGATGCAACTGTGTAGCGGCTTAGGTTGTGCTGAACTCTCTGCCCAGCCTCCCTCATACTCAATCTATGGTTGGGCACATGGTCAACCAATGTGGCCCTGATCTCATCTGAGACAAATGTCCTTCCTCGTCCTCCTCTTCCTCTCACTCCTTCACCTCTAGCTCTTGCTTCACCCTTGACTTCCATTTTCCTCCAAAACAGGTGAGCTCATCTGTGGCCTTTTATAGTGCTAAAGCTCTGATTTCTAAGTGAACAATTCAGCAACTAATGTTTACACCTGTGAAGAGTGGGTGCTGCCAATTGGTGTATAGAGCTTGGCATTGTGATTGGCGTTGCTCTCCAAAGGGGCTAAAGATATTACAATTTTGAATGTTGTGCCTAATGTAGAGAATGTAGTGTTTTGCAAAAAAGTGTGATATGGAATTGTGAACTGAGTGTAAAGCAGGAATTGTGCTTGCAATTTAGGAGACTTGGTTAAGGGTAAATTAGTTTTAGGTTTCGGTGATTGCGTTTCAAGTTCCAATTTTAGTGTGTAAACAATTGGGGAAAACTGTAATAATAATTTACCGAATGGCCGTCAACAGCCGCAATGGGCACTAAATAGTTTATAGATATCTACCATACCATTACTACTTATAGATACCTGTATGTTGAGCATGTTGTTCATATAGGGATAATGGAATAACACAAGAATCACTGTTCCTACTTCACATGGTAATAGACATGGGACTCGAAGCCTGAGAGAGAGAGAGAGAGAGAGAGAGAGAGAGAGAGAGAGAGAGAGAGAGAGAGAGAGAGAGAGAGAGAGAGAGAGAGAGAGAGAGAGAGAGAGGGAGAGGGAGAGGGAGAGCATGAGAAAAGGAGAATGACCGATAGATATATGAGAAATACTGTATATAGAGTTAGACAGAACGAGAGAATGAATGAACAAGAAAGGGAGGAGGGGAAAATAGAAAAATAGTCATCAGCTGGGTGAATAATGCCTAGAGAGACACACAGTCACATGATATCTGCATCTTCATTAAGTTTTACCACCATGTTAAATTTGCTGCTTGTTTATTACCCAACAGAGAGAGAACAATTAACTAGGCCACTGAAGCCATTGTGTTAGAAAGCGTATTAATTCCTGTGTGCTTTGTTGCCACCCTGTGTAGGATGCTGAGGTGGAGGATCATTGTTTTTCACTGATGACTTCTGAAAAGTGAAATCTAAGATGGTAATGCATTTTTATCAATTAGCGCTCCAGAGAGTAAAAGAGAGAGAGAGAGTGAGAAGGAAAGACAGAAAGAGAGAGAAGTAGAAAAGAGGGTGAGAAATGGATAAGAACTTGGGGGGAGGTGAGGTGAAAAGAAGAAGGAAAGAAAAATACCTTAACATTGAGAAAGAATGAGATAGTTGGTTATGAAATTGCATTTCAACCAAAATGGCCCCTGTCTGCCCTTGCATCTCTGATTCTAAGAATCACTACCCTTTCTTACTGCCATCGCCCAGATATGTTCCCTCTAAACTGTGCGCTTGCGGTCCACGCACTTCCTGCGGAACTGCCGAGCAGAAGAAATGCCATGCTGTGCAGAGACACAGCAAGAGATTAAAATTCCCTGAGTTCGCGCCATCAGTTTGCACTATATGAATCAACATTTTTTTCGGTGATGGAATCAACATGATATCAGGCCCTTTTCAATACAACAAACCAAAGCAAATCTAACTTTGAAAGATTGAGTCTGTGATTATGTTGTGGGCAGAGCCAGACCGCAACGGAGTAGAATTCTATTGGCAGTGGTAGCCCACACACGTTCTTCCAATCACCCGGGAGTGAATGCCCTTTTCAGATCTGTTCAGATCTGTTCTTTGCTAATAAGTGAGTTATTACCCCAGTTATAGATATTTATAAACTGGGTGGTTCGAGCACTGAATGCTGACTGGCTGACAACCGTGGTATATCAGACTGTATACCACGGGTATGAAAAAATATGTATTTTTACTGCTCTAATTACGTTTGTATCCAGTTTATAATAGCAATAAGGTAACTCGGAGGTTTGTGGTATGTGGCCAATATACCACGGCTAAGAACTGTATCCAGGCACTTGTGCCTAAGAACACCCCTTAGCCGTGGTATATTGGCCATATACCACACCCACTCGTGCCTTATTGCTTATTATAGGTCAGCAATGGAGAGTTACTGCTTCCCACAAGAGCAAAAAAAAGTGTAGGCTAAATTTCAAGCTGTCTCTGAAAAGCCAATCAGGTAAAAAGCTTATGTCTTAATTAAAGGGGCAGTGTTGTATTTTGAGACAGGCTTGAATATGTAAATAAGCCAATAGGTGAGGGGTAGCCTATAGTGACTAATTCTCTGTATGGTAATAATAATACATTTTATTTTGTAAAGTGGTTTCTTGCTTCATACAACACAATACAATGCAATGTAAAGTCACCTATTTGGCACATGGTGTTACAGACCAAGTAAAAAATCTAAAATCTTAAAAATCTTATGCAATGTAGGCCTGCATTGAACACCACATATAGTAGGCTACTGTAGGCCATATAAATCAAAAGCTCTTTCCATGTGAAAATGTTATGGGATTTGCTCCATTGGTTTTGTTGGAAGGCCTATGTTATGCTCAAATAGCCACATAGTCTATTGCTTGCTGTCTAAAATGGCAAGGGTACAGCCTCAGTGTTCACTTCACTGGAAGTTGTTTCTGCTCTGAAGACCTAAAATATGCTCATTGCCCTAAAATATCTGAGGGAACATTGGCTGCCAGTATCCAGTATTACAGTTATGGGAAATTACACTCATAGTCTGGGTTTAAATGACAAGGAGAGCAGCATGGTCACTGCCATAAGCATTTCAACAAACATCAACACCACATATAAGAGATTGATGTTGCTCTGGTATAGCACAATACTTTTAAGGCATTCTAATGAGTAAATGTCTAATGCAAACTCATTAAGCACTCCTTGTTCCTCTTTGTCCCTGTACTCTATCTCTACCTGGGTGAGTCTCTCCAGAGCCCCAGTCTGTCTGGAGGGAGAGTGGTGCTCAGTCTGTCTCTACCTGGGTGAGTCTCTCCAGAGACCTGGTGTGTCTGGAGGGAGAGTGGTGCTCAGTCTGTCTCTACCTGGGTGAGTCTCTCCAGAGCCCTGGTCTGTCTGGAGGGAGAGTGGTGCTCAGTCTGTCTCTACCTGGGTGAGTCTCTCCAGAGACCTGGTGTGTCTGGAGGGAGAGTGGTGCTCAGTCTGTCTCTACCTGGGTGAGTCTCTCCAGAGCCCCAGTCTGTCTGGAGGGAGAGTGGTGCTCAGTCTGTCTCTACCTGGGTGAGTCTCTCCAGAGACCTGGTGTGTCTGGAGGGAGAGTGGTGCTCAGTCTGTCTCTACCTGGGTGAGTCTCTCCAGAGACCTGGTGTGTCTGGAGGGAGAGTGGTGCTCAGTCTGTCTCTACCTGGGTGAGTCTCTCCAGAGACCTGGTGTGTCTGGAGGGAGAGTGGTGCTCAGTCTGTCTCTACCTGGGTGAGTCTCTCCAGAGACCTGGTGTGTCTGGAGGGAGAGTGGTGCTCAGTCTGCCTTGGCATCGTCCCGCTGTCAGCTCAGATAAGGTCACCTCTTCAGGGAACACAGCCCGGGGAGGGAGAGAGAGAGAGAGAGAGACAGACAGATATAGATAGAACGATAACGAGAGGGGGAAAGAGAGAGAGGGGGAGAGAGAGAGCGCAATAGAGAGAGAGAGAGAGAGAGAGAGAGAGAGAGAGAGAGAGAGAGAGAGAGAGAGAGAGAGAGAGAACCCTTACCTTTGCCTAAATTCATTTTTGTACCTGATGGGTACAAAGAGTCTGCAGAGAGAGACAGAGAGCTGTGCTTAACCTCATACTGACCTCAGGTGCCACGGGCGCGCGGGCGCGCGCGCGCGCGCACACACACACACACACACACACACACACACACACACACACACACACACACACACACACACACACACACACACACACACACACACACACACACACACACACACACACACACACACACACACACACACACACACACACACACACACACACACACACACACACACACACACACACACAGGGGGTAAATGTAAGTAGAACTTGATGGAAGCGAAATATTTCCATATATGCCCATAGTTTAAACCAACTTGCTGGTCATAATAACCATTCTTCACTGTGACCATCATGCTCAGGTGCTCAGTGGCATGGAAGGTCAGTGCTACTATCTCAGGCTGCATCCCAAATTGCACCCTATTCCCTACAAAGTGCATAACTTTTTGACAAAAGTCGCATGGGCCTAGGTAAAAATGAGTGCACAATATAGGGAATATGGTGCCATTTGGGATGCACCCTCTGTCTGTCAGAGAGAGGAAGAGAGCGCTGGCCAGTGAGGGATTGTGGGTATGAAAGCTCTGCCCCGGGCCACTGGAGCAACAGACACTCTGTCCTGACAGCTGGTGTGTGAAACAAGGGTGGGGCACGAGCCGTCACTTACACACCCACGAGGAGGCAGGAACACACACACACAGGAATGCAGGAGCACCTGAATACAGACAGGAACACACATGCAAGAACACACACACTCTTAGGAGAGAAGGGGAGATGATAGAGGAAGTGAAGGAGGGAGGGGTTTGAGTCACACTCCTAAAAGAGGATGTGTGAGACTTGTAGAACACAGGAAAGACTTGAGGAAAAAAGGTGTAAAACACGACACAAACAAAACGGATTTTCAAAGTCAGCACATTTTCCTTTCCTTCCTTTCATCCCTTTATCTCTCCCTCCTTCATCCAACATCGGTGTGTGCCCTCCAGCTCCCCCGTTCCATGTGCCCCCCAGGAGTAGAGATGTGGCTCTGCCATGAGATAAAAGAGTTCAGGCTACTCCTTTAATCTTTCCCTCCTTTTCACAGTTTTCCCCCTCTATTTTAGTCCGCTTTTCTCTTCACCTTGGTTTTCCCTCTCTCTCTCTCTTGCTCACTCCGCCTCTCCATACAGTCATTCCCACACAATCTCTCTATCTCTCTCTCTTTCCCTCTCCCTCTCTCTCTTTTTCTTTCTTTCCCTCTCCCTCTCTCTGTCTTTCCCTCTCCCTCTCTCTCTCCCTCTTTCTTTCCCTCTCCTCCTCTCTCTCTCCCTCTCCCTCTATCTCCCTCTCCCTCTCCCTCTCCCTCTTTCTTTCCCTCTCCCTCTCTCTCTCCCTCTTTCTTTCCCTCTCCTCCTCTCTCTCTCTCCCTCTCCCTCTCTCTGTCTCCCTCTCCCTCTCTCTCTGTCTCTCTTTATTTCTCTCTCTCTCTCCCTCTCCCTCTCCCTCTTTCTTTCCCTCTCCCTCTCTCTCTCCCTCTTTCTTTCCCTCTCCCTCTCTCTCTCCCTCTCTTTCTTTCTTTCCCTCTCCCTCTCTCTCTCCCTCTTTCTTTCCCTCTCCTCCTCTCTCTCTCTCCCTCTCCCTCTCTCTGTCTCCCTCTCCCTCTCTCTCTGTCTCTCTTTATTTCTCTCTCTCTCTCCCTCTCCCTCTCCCTCTCCCTCTCCCTCTCTCTCTCCCTCTTTCTTTCCCTATCCTCCTCTCTCTCTCTTTCTTTCCCTCTCCCTCTCTCTCTCTCTCTCCCTCTCCCTCTCCCTCTCTCTCTCCCTCTCTCTTTCCCTCTCCCTCTCCCTCTCCCTTTCCCTCTCCCTCTCTCTCTCCCTCTCTCTTTCCCTCTCCGCCTCTCCATACAGTCATTCCCACACAATCTCTCTATCTCTCTCTCTTTCCCTCTCCCTCTCTCTCTTTTTCTTTCTTTCCCTCTCCCTCTCTCTGTCTTTCCCTCTCCCTCTTTCTTTCCCTCTCCCTCTCTCTCTCCCTCTTTCTTTCCCTCTCCTCCTCTCTCTCTCTCCCTCTCCCTCTCTCTGTCTCCCTCTCCCTCTCTCTCTGTCTCTCTTTATTTCTCTCTCTCTCTCCCTCTCCCTCTCCCTCTTTCTTTCCCTCTCCCTCTCTCTCTCCCTCTTTCTTTCCCTCTCCCTCTCTCTCTCCCTCTCTTTCTTTCTTTCCCTCTCCCTCTCTCTCTTTCTTTCCCTATCCTCCTCTCTCTCTCCCTCTATCTCCCTCTCCCTCTCCCTCTCCCTCTCTCTCTCCCTCTTTCTTTCCCTATCCTCCTCTCTCTCTCTTTCTTTCCCTCTCCCTCTCTCTCTCTCTCTCCCTCTCCCTCTCCCTCTCTCTCTCCCTCTCTCTTTCCCTCTCTCTCTCCCTCTCCCTCTCCCTCTCCCTCTCCCTCTCTCTCTCTCTCTCCCTCTCCCTCTCCCTCTCCCTTTCCCTCTCCCTCTCTCTCTCCCTCTCTCTTTCCCTCTCCCTCTCTCTCTCTCTCCCTCTCTCTCTCCCTCTCCCTCTCTCTCCCTCTGTCTTTCCCTCTCCCTCTCCCTCTCCCTCTCCCTCTCTCTTTGTTTTTCACCTGTCCCTACCTGTGTTGTTCCTGTTCCACCCCTCCACACTTACCTTGCTGTCACCCATGTTCTTTATTGTGTTTCATATCACATTAGGGGAGTCGATAGGAAAGAGACCCTGGGCCATCGCTCAGACTGCTCCCGACATTCATTTTCCTCCGTCTCATACACACATTAATCCGCACTTTGTCTTTCCCCAGATAGATACAAAAGAGACACCGCCAGCCAAAGCATATTTATTTATTTTAATAAATTTGCTTCCCTGAGCGGGGGTCAGGTGCCAGAGATAAGACAGGGAAATGTAAAATGTTATTCCATCCCTCCTCTCCTCCTCCACCTCTCTCCTCCTCCTCTTCCCTCGCTACCTCCTCTGTCGCTACCTTGCTCAGTACGCTCAGTCCCACCTTGCTCCCGTATCCTTATCTGAGTTTTATTGAATTTATATCTCCCTTTCTCTGTTTTTACCCTGTGCACTGCTCTGTAGCGATGGGATGAAATAAAGTAGTCGGCTGAAATAAATTCACCTAGTAGTCGGTCAGGATTGGATTTCACTCTAGGCCTTGGGGAAGGAGGAGCGGTTTTCCTGGTGGGACTCACTGGCTGCGTCCCAAACGAACGGCACCCTATTCCCTGCCCTAGTCCAGAGGGCTGGGGTTAAAAGTAGTGCACTATATAGGGAATAGGGCACCGTTTCAATCACAACCTCTGTTTCTTTGCTTACTTACGTTGTGTGAGCTTAAGGTGGAATCCTTTAACCACGTAGGATCACACATACAATATACCCTCCATCTTTAACCATATGTAGGATGGAAACATACCCAACCCTGAGTCCATGGTATATGCACCATACATGCTCAGTGTTTAAATTTGCACAATATTTTCATATACCAATAGCACAATCTCATTGCGCATCGAACTCCATCATGAGTTTGTGCTATTAATACATAAAAACATTGTGCTTATTTGTACATATACTACATAGTTAATGAGAGACTGGGTTGTGTGCCTATGGATCCCCACCAGTGAATTAAACATCCCTGTATGTTTGGGATGTTTCCTGTCAATGTGATCTGTTGAGAAAAAGTTTTGGCCCTAGGTATTGCCTGATATGGTGAAGGTGAAGATAACATGGATGGTTAGACGGATCTTGTAGGCACAATAAGCAGACATTTCCATTGTTCGACGCAGCGGGTGCAGCAGGCCATCATTACAATAATCAGCTGTGGAACAAACCATGTCTGTGTGTGTGTGTGTGCTTGTGTGTGTTTGTGTGTCTGTGTGTGAGAGCTAGTGTGTGTGCGTGTGTTGTTGTGTGTGTGTGTGTGTGTGTGTGTGTGTGTGTGTGTGTGTGTGTGTGTGTGTGCATGCGTGAGAGCGAGTGTGTGTGTGTGTGTGTGTGTGTGTGTGTGTGTGTGTGTGTGAGGAGGCAGGAAAACAGGAGCACTAACAAGCATAGCCAAGTCTAATCAGGCTTCTGAGCTCTCCTTAGCAGCAACAGAAGGTCACCTGTGATTGATTTGAATGAAAAGAAACACAACGTTATGTTGTTACTAGAGTTGGGGGAAAACTAAGGCCTGGAGTAGTTTGTGTACAACTGTGTGTGTATATGTTAGCAGTCATTTCCGCATCTGTGTATGTCTGTGTCACAAAATGTGAGTATGTTTGTGTGTGTGTGAGTGTGTGAGTATGTTTTGTTTGTGTGTGTTGGAGATGAGTGTAGTTTTGATATGAATGGTGCTAGTTAAGGAACAATTGAGGCCAAAATTGCTGCCGCTTCTTCAACTATAAAAATCAATCAATCCCTCCCTCCCATCCACCATAACATACTTCACCCCTTTCTGACCTTCCATACTTGCCTGTATTTCAAGCTACTCATCACAACAATTGATATTCCCAAACCATTTCTTCATCCTTCTATACTAGCTAGAAATGTGTCATCTCTCTATGAAAGGTCAATCATTTGAATCCATACTCTTGTCTCCCTGGACTCCAGATTGCCTGGCGAATTTCTGACCTTCAATTACCTCTCACTTCATCATTTCCTGTTGTTAGCTAAGTGCTTTGATAGAAGTTTTGTTGTTTTCGCTCTTCTCTCGACGCTCTTTTTCCATCCTCCTTGCTTTTTAATCAAAACCTCCCTCCTTGGCTTTGTTGCCTGAACCTACCTCCCGCCCACGCGCTCCATTCCGCCTCCTAATTTCCTCTCTGTCTCTACGTACTGCGGCATAATTCAGAAAGTAAGTTCAATATCACACTTTTTCCACATGGAAATCTTATGCAGAAAAGCACCTCAGCCTCATTACATGAACATTTTCTCTGCGGGGAAATTGCATTAGCCATTACCCACAGAGCTGTGTACTGGAAGTCACAGTGTAGAGGTGCAAGATGGGACATAATACATTTTCACATCTCAATATCTTCTCCCACGAGGTTTGTGTGTGAAAACAGGTTGTAAATGGGTTATCAATGTGTTATTGACTACTTATTACCAGGCAGAAATAATGATTATGTTACCCCTCATGTCCTCATTTGGCCGCCTTTCCTTCCAGTTCTCTGCTGCCTGTGACTGGAACGAATTGCAAAAATCGCTGAAGTTGGAGACTTTTATTTCCCTCACCAACTTTAAACATCTGCTATCTGAGCAGCTAACCGACCGCTGCAGCTGTACATAGTCCATCTGTAAATAGCCCACCC